>NW_022987220.1:1925660-1926769 GCF_010094035.1 Trematosphaeria pertusa | reverse complement strand
TACGTTAACGCTACGTTACGCGCCTACTACTCTACTAGGTATTCTACTAACCTCTAATAAAGCTCTAGTAATTAGAAAGCTAGTTACCTACTTCTAATACTAGTAATCTAGCTATATAAGCTATAATTATCTAAGCGCCTCTACTACATAGAAAGCTATTAAGAACGTTAATCTAGAGAAGAAGCCTATAGAGCCTATAGAGCTATAAACACCTAAAAGTAATACGTTAGAATATAAATCTAATAATTTAGAAAAAGCCTAGCTCTAGAAGAAGTCTTCTCTCTAGAGCTATCTACTAGAGTAATAAACCTATATAAAAAGCTATTTAGTAGTTCTACGTTTACTCTACTCTACTAAATATCTATAAATAGTCTTATAATTAAGCTTAAAGATTTAATTAATACTAGAGTAGATAGCTATATTCTAGTATACCTAAAGTACCTTTAGACTCTTAGAAAAAACCTCTATATTAAGCTAGTACGTATAGAACCTATTTCTCTTACTAGTTATAATAGATAACCTAATAGTTAGGTAGATAAATACTTTAAAGCTAATTTAGTACTAGAAAGCTACTAAATATACACCTACTTTATATATTATAATACTAGCCGCTATAATATAATAATTAGTTATAAGCTACTTAAAGAAGTTAATATTTAGGTTAACTATAAGTAGCGCGTACTAATATAGCTAGATACTAATTAATTAATTAATTATAAACGTAACGTGTTTATTTTTATATAATTCTCTTAATCTACTACTAAAGCTTAAGTAGCTTACTAAGCTAATGCTAATTACTATAACGCTCTAATATTAGTAGTAGAAAAGCTAAGAGTAATATAATAAGAAAAGAGAGAATTATAATACTAGAAGCTTTAAGAAAACCTACGCAAGATAGATAGGTAGCTTAAGAATCTTAACCTACCTACTAGGTTACCTTATAAGCTAAAAAAGCTATCTATTTTATAGAAAATATACTTAAAGGCTAGGCTTAACGTTAATATAATTAGCGTAGCTACCTTTATAATTAACGCGCATTAAAAAAATACTATAATTAGGTACCTTAGTATCTATAAGGTTAATTAGCTTATTACTAATAGAAAGAAAAC
>NW_022987220.1:1691332-1923845 GCF_010094035.1 Trematosphaeria pertusa | reverse complement strand
CTAAAGCCTCTACTTATACCTAAGAGAGCTTAGTAGAACGTTTCTATAAATTTTAAGAGCTTCTTCTTTAATAAGAAAGAATTTAACTACGTATACATTATTATAGATTAGCTAAGTAAGTAGAGCTTTTCTCTACTCTACTATAAGAAAATTATAGCTTAACGTATAGTAAAGCTATATTACTAATATATCTAGCGTATATATAGTTCTTCTAGGTTTATTATATTAAATTATAGCTTATAGTTTATCTCTACCTTTATAGATAAGCTCTACTAGCTTATAGAAATTAAGTAGAAGCTTTCTACTACGTACTACTCGTGTAACAGTCTAGTTTAGGATTTACCTTAGGTTACATGACCTCGGGTTACGTAATCTTACCACGTGACCTAGCCTAGCGCCTTGGCGCTTGGTACCTCTGTATATAGAGCCTCTTAGAGCAGCCTTCTACTCCTTACCTTTGGATAGCTGAATTTAACCTAACCTACCCTGCTAGCACCCCTTATCCTTACAGCTTGTGGAGACAGTGCTGCCTGCAGCCAACTTACCTAGCTAGGTGTTCCAGGGGCGCTCACAGCAGTAGAGACCGCGGACCCAGCCCTTACATTATTCAAAGGTCATCACCCCTTCGGCCGGAGACGGCGGCATAATATCTAGCCAAACTAAGTAGCCTTATTAAGAAGCGTTTACTAACAGCTATATTAAGGATTAGAGCTACGAGAGCCTGGTCGCTTACCCTAAGGATCTATTAACGTTACTAATCGATCGCTTACCCTTTAGTGCTGCATAAGACTACTAGCGGATCTAGTTGGCGGCAGAAACATACTAGCACTAAGCCGAAGAGAGCTATTAAGAGCTCTGTGTACGGGAGGACTTCTACGGAACTTCTACGTGCGGAAACCCCCCCCCTTTTTACGAATTACGAAAAATCGACAATCCTCTACTCCGCTAGCAGAGCTAACTATCTCTCTGCTCTGCTAGCAGAACCGACAACCCGCTACTCCGCTAGTAGCTAAATACCTCCCCCCTTCGCTTCTTTCTCGATCGAAAAGCCGAACAAATCCAAACACTATAGGAGAACCCTCGCGAAGCCGATCTAGAGGTAGGACCTTAGCTTTACAATACCCCTTTACCCCGACAGTCCTCAAATCCAGGGTAGCGAACCTGCCCGCAGGATATACTAATTAATATTTCTATCGCGAAAACCCCGTTCGGCAACACGACACAATAACTAACGAGAATTAGGACAACGACTTTAACTAGAAGCTCGCAAGGCTCTGCTAGAGCTTGGTAATACTAGAGCTATCGTCGGCCTTAGGTTTGTTTACACTCTCTGCCTCTGCTAAGAAGCTTTAAGAGCTCTTCCTAGAAACGCCAGCTAAAATCGTTAACAAAATAGTTAGCTAATTGTATATACGACGGGTACATAAACAACAAATCTACATGTATCGCTAGATTGCTGCTAACGCTCTTGCTAAGGGAGATAACGTATACGCGAAAAACCTAGCACAGGCTACTATCCTAGCTAAAAAGGACGCTAAAATCTAGCAACTGCGAGCGCGATTAACCCGCTTAAGGGACTAGCCTGCTGTGCTAGTTTAACGCGCGACGCGTTTCCCCACGACACTAATTATACGCGATTTAAGCGCGTTGCCGCTAGAGAATTTAATTCTAGGTCCTCGCCTCTCTGCATACTAGCTAGCCACACCCCTAGCGTCGCAAGCGCGGGAGAGCCGACTAACGCGCTCCGCTAAGTTCCTAGATCCACCCTTGTTATTAGATAGCAAGAGTGTTACCTTCGAGCAGTAGAGAGACGGCTTGCACGACAAACTTTAAGCTAACCAGGATTAGTATACTAGAGATACGCCAGAGAATACTAAGGAAACTATTGTTGCCTATATCCGCACGCGAACTAAAGGAGACGCGCACTAGACCCTGTTAGCGATACTGCGTACTATTAAGAATAGTAGCGTAGCGGTTTCCCGTGATTATATCCTTAATCGGCTAGAGAGGAGCTATAGAGACTTACACAAGAGGCTAAATGCTCGCCGCGATTTCTAAAAGCTTTATTGCTGAAGCGCCACTGACTTTGCCCGCTTCTAGAATAATTTCTTCCGCCTTGCACAGGAGCGCCAGCTCCTAGTAGATTAATAGGTAGAGGAATTTTATAAGAAGCTGCTAGAGACCATGCGCACGCAGTTAGGTATATACTAACATTAATGCGTCGATAACTACGATCACTATGTAGACCTCGCTTAAGACCTCGCTTAAGAGCTTGCTCTAGGAGAAGCACGCGTTGCCGCTAGGAAAGCTAAAAAGCGTAACGCGATCGCGTTAATGCCGCGACGCGCGCCCCCGGCTCTTCTAGGTTTTCTAGCACCCGATAAAGCCCCGGCGATCTAGAAGCTGGTCACCTGTTTTTAATGCCACTAACCTGGTCACCTAAGCCGCGATTGCCCTAGGGCTCCTGCCGCGCAGAAAGCTATTAAGAACGTCGATCTAGAGGAGGAGCCTGCAGAGCCCGCAGAGCTGTAAGCTCCTAAGGATAACACGTTAGGATGTAAATTAGATAATTCGAAAAAAGCCTAGCTCTAGGAGAAGTCTCCTCTCTAGAGCTACCTACTAGAGCAATTAACCTGCGCGAAAAGCTGTTTAGTAGTTCTACGTTCACCCTGCCCTGCCAAATCTCCACGAACGGCCTTGCAATTAAGCTTAGAGGTTTAATTAATACGGGAGCGGGCAGCTACGTCTTAGTGCACTTAAAGCACCTTTAAACCCTTAGGAAAAACCTTTACGTCAAGCTATCGCGCATAGAACTAATCCCCCTTACTAGGTACGATGGGCGACCTAATAGCCAAGTAGATAAGTATTTTGAAGCTAATCTAGTGCTAGAAAGCTACTAAATCCGTACTTACTTCGTGTGTTGCAACACTAGCCGCTATAATGCGATAATTAGTCGCAAGTTGCTTAAAGAAGTTAACGTTTAGGTTAACTGCAAGCAGCGCGCACTAATGTAGCTAGACACTAATCGATTAATTAATTGCAAACGCGACGCGTTCGTCCCTACACGATCCCCTCGATCTACCGCTAAAGCTTAAGCAGCTTACTAAGCCGATGCCAATCGCCGCGACGCCCTGATATTAGCGGTGGAAAAGCCAAGGGTAATACAACGAGGGAAGGGAGGATCGCAACGCCAGGAGCTTCGAGAAAACCTGCGTAAGATAGACAGGCAGCTTAAGGATCTTAACCCGCCTGCTAGGTTACTCCGCAAGCTAAAAAAGCCACCTGTTTCGCGGGAAATATGCTTAAAGGCTAGGCTCGACGTTAACACAATCGGCGCAGCTGCCTTTATGATTAACGCGCGTCAAAAAGACACTATAATTAGGCACCTTAGTGTCTACGAGGTTGATTAGCTTATTGCCGATAGGAAGGAAACCCCTGCCGCCAATCTAGAGGAGGAACTCCGCTAACTAGTTGCCGAAAAGCTCCTATCCCCAGGATACGCCGGCGCAACTGTGGCCTATTTCTCGAAAAAGGATTCTGATACCCTGCCGCTACATAGAGAAGGCGTGGATCACGACATTAAGCTTACGGCGGAAAATACCCTAACGAATAGTCCCCTTTACAGCATATCGCTAGAGCACCTGTAGTTAGTGCGGGATTACCTAGAGGACTACCTTCGTCGCGGCTTTATCGTCTATAGCGATGCGTTATACGCGTTACTAGTCCTGTTTGCTAAAAAGCTAGGTAGGGGATAGAGGTTCTGCGTTAACTACTAAAAGCTTAACGCCATTACAAAAAAAGACGCCTATTCTATTCCCCTTATCTAGGAAACGCTTACACGCCTGTCGCGCGCTAAGGTCTTTACCAAGTTAGACGTAAGGCAAGCTTTCTACTAGATCTAGCTTAATAAGTTAGTAGAGGACCTAACGTCTTTCCGCACGCGGTACAGCAACTATAAGTATTAAGTCCTGCCCTTCGGCCTCTGCAACGGCCCTGCTACCTTTCAGCGATATATTAACAAGGTGTTGCATGGCTTGCTAGACGATTTCTGTACAGCATATATCGACGATATCCTTATTTACTTAGAGAATCCGCTTGAGCACGAAGCCTATGTTGCCTAGGTGCTTAATTAATTGCATAAAGCCAGGTTGCAAGTAGATATTAAGAAATCCAAATTTGCCGTTAAAAGCACTAAGTTTCTGGGATTAATCGTGAGCACTAATAGAATCCGGAAGGACTCTAAGAAGGTTGCTGCCGTCTAGGATTAGCCCGTACCTACAACCCTTAAGAGCCTTTAATCGTTCCTAGGTTTCTGCAATTTCTACCAAGCCTTCTTAAAGGATTACGGCTGGATCGTCCGCCCCCTTACCAAGCTACTAAAATAGGGAGCATGGTATGCCTTTAGAGAAATCGAGCTCGCGGCATTTTAGCAGGTTAAGGATCTTATGCTGTCTAACACCGTACTAGCTTATTACTCCCCCTATCGCCGTACAAGGGTAGAAACGGACGCCTTAGATAGCGTAGTTGCTGGAGTCCTTTCACAGCTTTAAGAAGACGGCATCTAGAGACTAGTAGCTTTCTTTAGCAAGACGATAAACACCGCCTAGATGAACTACAGTATTCACGACAAAGAAATGCTAGCGGTTATCCTCAGCGTACAGGAGTGAAGAAGCTAGTTAATTAGCTTGCAAGATCTAGAGCCTTTCACGGTATTAACTAACTACTGAGCTTTAGAGTACTTTGCCACCAAGCGGGAACTTACCGCCAGGCAGGTCCGCTGGGCGAACGATATTGCCAACTATAACCTTAAGCTTACCTATTGACTAGGTTTAGCTAATATAGCAGCTGACGCGTTATCACGAAAGCAAGAAGAGCTTAAGACCTAAAAGGAGAAGAATCGTGCCGCCCGTACGAGGGCTTTCCTAAGCAAGAAGTAAATTAGCCTCTTAGCCGTTAAGCGATTATTGGGTAAGCTATTAGTCTTAGCTGCCTAGGGATTAGCTAGCAGTGCGGCGGAAATCGCCGCCGCTAATACGTTCATGGAGGCACCCTCTACCAAAGATCTATATGCTGTAATTAATTAGGTTATCGCAGCTAACTAATTAGACAACTCTCTACAGCTAGCTTAAGAAAAAGCTACCATGTCAGGCTCCGCCTGGAAAATAGAAGACGGCTTGTTAACCTATTAGGATCGATTAATAGTTTCTGCCGTTAACCACCTACGAACGCATTTAATACGTGCCGTGCATGCTACTTAGGTAACTGCCCACCCAGGACGAAGAAAAACCACCTAGTTGCTGCGAGATTAATATTACTAGCTAGGCATGCGAGAAGACGTTGATACGTACGTGGCGGCATGCAAGGCTTGCCGCTGGAGCCATGCTCCGCAGGATAAGACGCCAGGTCTCCTAAAGCCTCTGCCCATCCCTGAGAGGGCTTGGCAGGACGTCTCCATGAATTTTAAGAGCTTCCCCCTAGATAAGAAAGGATTTAACTGCGTGTACGTCGTTGTGGATTAGCTAAGTAAGCGGAGCTTCTCTCTACCCTACTACAAGGAAATTACGGCTCGACGCACAGCGGAGCTGTATTACTAATATATCTGGCGTATATATAGTCCTCCTAGGTCTATTGTATTAGATCGCGGCCCACAGTTTACCTCTGCCTTTATGGATAAGCTCTGTTAGCTTACAGGAATTAAGCAGAAGCTCTCTACCGCGTACCACCTGCAAACCGATAGAAATACGGAGATCGTTAATTAATACCTCGACTAGCGTCTGCGTCTATTCGTTAACTACTACTAGGATAATTAGTTAGACCTTCTGCCCTGCATGGATTAGGCACAAGCTACGTTGCCGCATAAAACTACAGGACTAACAGCGTACGAAATTAAATTCGGACACTAGCTAATACACTACTAGGATTGGAAGGAGCGTACAATAAAAGCCTCTACTCTACGTAAGCGTCTCTCGCGCTAGGAAGCTTAGGATTTCGCTAAGGAGCGATACGACGCCGTGGAAAAAGCTACTAAAATCGCACGAAGCAATATCGCGAAAGCGCAAGCCAGGCAGGCGCTCTAAGCAAACAAAAAGCGCCGAGAACCTAATTTCGCGGTAGGCGACCTCGTCTATGTCAAACCTCGTAGCTTTTTAACGGATTAGCCCAGTGCAAAGCTGGATTAACAGATGTACGGCCCTTACCTAATTGTTACCATAAAGGGTTACTCCTTCTAGCTCTAGCTACCTGTATATATGCGTATGCATAACGTCTTCTACGCCGATTAGCTAAGAAAAGCCTTAGAGCCGTTACTAGGGCAGGTAGAGCCTAAGCAGCCACCTATTAAAGTGGATGGTAATCCAGAATAGCCCGTACATAAAATCCTGGATAGCCGTCTTTATCGAAATCGCCTTTAATACCGCGCTGCATGGGTTGCTTATAATTCTAACCCTACCTAGTACAATGCCGCAGGCTTTATCAACGCTCCCTATAAGGTAAGAGACTTTCACGCAGCATACCTGGATAAGCCAGGGCCGCTATTACGATTAGATGCTTAGATCGAGGCGTACGAAAAAGAGGAGACCCTAGAGGAGATAGCGGAGGAT
The DNA here is from genome assembly GCF_010094035.1 of Trematosphaeria pertusa. Taxonomy (NCBI): domain Eukaryota; kingdom Fungi; phylum Ascomycota; class Dothideomycetes; order Pleosporales; family Trematosphaeriaceae; genus Trematosphaeria; species Trematosphaeria pertusa. The sequence continues at coordinate 1,917,246 of NW_022987220.1, read as the reverse complement.
TTGAAACCCGCAAGGGTAGAAGACGCAACGGTAACGCGAAGGCGCCGCTAGGCGACAAAGCCGCCCCGCGGACGCGGAAACAAGCCTCTTTCTCCCTAACAGGCAAAGGCTCTGCAGAGGATAGAGCGACTAGGGGGAAGGTAGTAGCTGTAAAAGCGCTTCCAGTTCAAAACTAACACGAATACACTTACTACGAGCCAAAAGAGACGGTTGAGAGCATAACGCGGGAGTTTTAGAAGGAGGGGGACCTAGAAGGCGTATTTCAGAGCTTGGGGACGAGCTCTCCCTGTAAGGGGGGGTAATGTAACGGTCTAGTTTAGGATTTACCTTAGGTTACATGACCTCAGGTCACGTGATCTTACCACGTGACCTAGCCTAGCGCCTTGGCGCTCGGCACCTCTGTATATAGAGCCTCTCGGAGCAGCCTTCTACTCCTTACCTTTGGATAGCTGAATTTGACCTAACCTACCCTGCTAGCACCCCTTATCCTTACAGCTCGTGGAGACAGTGCTGCCTGCAGCCGACTTACCTAGCTAGGTGTTCCAGGGGCGCTTACAGTAGTGGAGACCGCGGACCTAGCCCTCACAACTCGTAAACTAATAGAAATATAGAGATTATTAATTAATATCTTAATTAGCGTCTACGTTTATTTATTAACTACTACTAGAATAATTAGTTAGACCTTCTACTCTATATAGATTAGGTATAAGCTATATTACTATATAAAACTATAGAACTAATAGTATATAAAATTAAATTTAGATATTAGGTAGTATACTACTAGAATTAGAAGAAGTGTATAATAAAAGCCTCTACTCTACGTAAGTGTTTCTTACGCTAGAAAGCTTAGAATTTTACTAAAAAGTAATATAACGCTATAAAAAAAGCTACTAAAATTATATAAGGTAATATTATAAAAGCGTAAGCTAGGTAGACACTCTAAGTAAATAAAAAACGCTTAGAACCTAATTTTACTATAGGTAATCTTATCTATATTAAACTCTATAGCTTTTTAATAAATTAGCTTAGTATAAAGCTTAATTAATAGATATATAGCTTTTACTTAATTATTACTATAAAGAGTTACTTCTTCTAGCTCTAGCTACTAGCGTATATACGTATATATAACGTCTTCTATACTAATTAGTTAAGAAAAGCCTTAGAGCTATTACTAGAGTAGGTAGAGCCTAAGTAGCTATCTATTAAAGTTAATAGTAATCTAGAATAGCCTGTATATAAAATTCTAGATAGCTATCTTTATTAAAATTATTTTTAATACTGTGCTATATAGGTTATTTATAATTCTAACTCTATCTAGTATAATACTATAGGTTTTATTAACGCTCTCTATAAGGTAAGAGACTTTTATATAGTATACCTAGAGAAGCTAGAGCTACTATTATAATTAGGTGCTTAGATTAAGGCGTATAAAAAAGAGAAGACTCTAGAGAAGATAGTAGAGAATTTAAAACCTATAAGAGTAGAAGACGTAAGAGTAACGCAAAGATACTACTAAGTAATTTAAGACTCTACTAAGCTTATAGCATTATTTAAGAAGAGAGCTAGTAAGAAAGCTACTCTACTAACGCAAAAATAAGCCTCTTTCTTTCTAAGAGAAAGGTAGTAGCTATAAAAGCGCTTCTAGTTTAAAACTAATATAAATATACTTACTATAAGCTAAAAGAGATAGTTAAGAGTATAACGTAAGAGTTTTAGAAAAAGAGAGATCTAGAAGGCGTATTTTAGAGCTTAGAGATAAGCTCTCTCTATAAGAGAGGGTAATATAATAGTCTAGTTTAGAGATTTACCTTAGGTTATATTACCTTAGGTTACGTAATCTTATTACGTAACCTAATCTAGCGCCTTAGCGCTTAGCACCTCTATATATAGAGCCTCTTAGAGCCTTTTCTTAACTTCTTACCTTTAAATAGCTAAATTTAACCTAACCTACTCTACTAGCACCTCTTATTCTTATAGCTTATAGAGACTATGCTACCTATAGCTAACTTATCTAGCTAGGTGTTCTAGAGGCGCTTATAGTAGTAGAGACTATAAATTTAGCTCTTATATACTCTACTTATTACTCTTATTCTTATAGCTTATAGAGACTATATTACCTATAATTAACTTACCTAGCTAGGTATTCTAGAGCGCACGTATAGTAGTAGAAACTATAAACCTAGCTCTTATAATACTCTAGCTTACTATAGCGTCTATAGTATTACTAAGCTAGCTAGCTATTATATACTACTATCTCTTTATACTACTTCTTACTCTTATTCTAATTTATAGCCTTTTTTTAAGTAACTAGCTATAAGCTAGCTTTTATTATAAGAGTATTCTCTTTTTAAATTTACTTTCTTTTATATAAATTACGCTTTTTTTTCTATACGTTAGCTACTTAAAGCTAGGTAACTTTAGACTCTATAAGTACTAGCTAATATGCTATTAGCTTATTACTTTTCTTAAGCTAATTAAGTAACTTAATAATATAAGTTAGTAATAAATTAAAATATTATATAATCTTTTTCTAAATTAGAGTTAATTATAACTTTAATTTAGTAGAATTACTAGATATTTTATACTTCTAGATAGTAGTATTATTAGTAAAGAGTATTAGCGTATATAATTAAACTTTAAGCTTTAATACTACTAAATCTAGGTTAAATAAAACTAAGCTAGTATTTTTAAATTCTACTTTAATATTATTATCTATAATTAACGCGTAAAAAGCTATATAAAACGTAGTATTATAATTATAGAATTAGAAATAGAATTAGCTAGCTAGAATAAAGAAAATAGTAGGCTAAGTCTAAGATTATAAGAAAAAGAATTACGTATAAAGTTATAGAAATAATTAGAGCTACGTAATATAAATTAGATAGATTAGATAGAGTAAGGTAGATTAGGTCTAATCTATAGAAGCTAGGTCTTAGTATCTAATCTAGCTAAGATAGTATATATATATAACTAGAAGAGGCTTACTTCTTATAGCTTTTTATAGTTATTACTTTATCTATTAAATTACTATTATAACTTGTAATTTATAGTATTATTAACTCTACCTCTTTATTACTAAAGATTCTAGTCTAAAGTATACCTTTTACCTTCTCTTATAAGAGTAAGCTCTAGTTTTAGTTAAGAGAATAGCTTATAATACGTAGATAGAAACTTAGTTTTTATAATATAGTTAATATAGCTACGTATTAGAATTTTAACTTAGTAGCTATATACTATCTTTAATAGTAAGAAGTAGCTAATATTAAGTAGCTATAGAAGGTATAATAAATATACTAGTATATAGAGAGCTATAATTTTATTCTTCTTATAGTACTACTAGAATTTAATAGAGCTATAGCTTTTATAGCTATCTAAAATTAGTAGATAATATATATCTATAATATAACTCTTAGTATATATATTAAAGTACTTTAACTATATAATACTAACTTTATTTATTATCTAGCTACCTTTATACTATACTAAGAAATAGTTTTTACCTATAATAATAAGAAATAGTAGAACTTATATATTATCTACTACTCTTACTATTATAATTACTAAAATCTACTTTTAATTATCTAGTTAAAGGCTCTTTAGTTATTATTATCTCTTAGAGCTAGTAACTACTATCTAAGATAATATTATTTTTATTTTAAAGCTAGATTTATTAAAATTATATATATCTTTATTAGTAATACTATACTTTATCTTTATATTACCTACTAGGTTAAACTACTTCTAAATAACTATAGAATCTTCTTACTTTACTCTCTAATAGTTATACTAGTAATTAAGCTATATTTTAAGCTTAGAATAGTATATAATAAAGTAATTTAGCTATATTTAACTAATAGTATTTCTACTTTACTTAGTAAGTAGCTTATTAGCTATATTTTAAATAGTAGTAAGCTAGAGAGTTATTATAGTACTAATATAGGTTTAGGTTTAGGTACTACTTATATAACTATAGCTAGCGCCTTAGCGTCTATATAGATATTTTCTATAGCCTATTAAGCCTTCTACTTCTTATAGTATAATATATTATATTACTATATTACCTACTTTATAATAGTTTATACTATTCTATCTAAGGTCTTACTACCTTATAATAGTTTTTTCTAGTATTATACTAGAGACTTAGAAAGAAACTAAGAACTACGCTACTATTATACGTAGCCTAGTCTTTCTTATACTTCTAGAAAACTATAAAGCTAGCTAGATTCTAGAACTATAGTAAGTAATTAGTAATAGTAGTAGTAGAAAAAGCTTCTTACTAACTATATATAATTCTAGCTACTAATATAGTAGATAATAGCTACTAGTATTAATACTAATCTAACTAAGCTTATTATATTACTAGGCCTAGAATAAGATCTAGCGCTATAAGCTAAAGCTCTTATAGCTCTTCTTTTTATACTTAAGAATACTCTAATATATTAAATAAATTAGATAAAGGCTAAAGATACTAAGTAGTAAGCTAAGCATAATTAAGTAGAACTTAAAAATAACTAAAAGTAGCGCTAGATTAAAACTATTATAACTACTCTTACTAACCTTATAAATAATAATACTAGTAGTAGTAGTAAACGCTATATTTTAGAAGACCTAGAAAAGTTTAAGAGTAATAAGAAAAATATACTAAAGTACTAATAATAGTTTAAGATATAGTAGTCTAGTATTTACTATATTCTTAAGGTAGATAATTATATCTTTAATAATAGCTTCTATTAGCTATAGTATATTATAAAATATCTAAAAGGTAATACCTATAGCCTACTATAAATAAAGTTTAAGATAATTACTAATAACTTTAATAACCTAGTTTCTTAGCTATAGTAAGGTCTAGAAAATATTCTAGAGAGTATAAACTAGATCTATATCTTAGTTAACCTATTATAGTAAGTAAAAATTAACTTTAAAAACTACTAGATAAAGAATAAACTCTAGTCTAACTTTAAAGCTAAGTATAACTAACTTATAACTATAGCTAGAAAGATAAATACGTAGATAGTTAATTTACTTAAGATTAAGGTTTTCTAGAAGCTCTCTAATATAGTTATAGTAAGCTTAGATAAGCTAGAACTAGATAATATTAATAAGTAGTATAAGTAATACTAGAAGAGCTAGAAGAACTTATAGAAGAAAGCTTATATTAATAAACTATAAGCTTATTACTCTAGCGCTAAATCTACTCTATAAATCTAAGAGCTACTAACTTTCTATAGCGTTATATTTTCTAATATAATAGTAATAGACTTTAATACTATATAATTAGATATCTACTACCTATTCTAGAATCTAACTTAGACTAACTACCTAACCTAAGAATAATATATCTAGTAAGGCCTATATTTCTACTATAAGTAGGTAGAATATAATAAGAATAACTACGTAGAAAAGAAATAAAATAATACTAAGTATAGATAGCTTAGACTAACTAGAATAGAGTAAGAAACTATTCTTTAAATTCTATTATATATACTCTAATTATAGTATTTACTCTAGTCTCTCTACCTTTATTCTCTATAAGGCTTTCTACTAGATAACCTATTCTAAGTATAAGGCTTTATAGAAGAGAAGACTAATAGCTCTACTTTAAGTCTAACTACTCTAGTAGATATACTACTATCTATAGTTATACTTTTAATAAGCGCGTTAAACTCTAGCTTTCTAGAAAACTTCTAACCTCTAGCTAATATTATAACTAGAGGTTAATAGAGAATTTAAGGTTAGTTTAGAATAATAATATATATTAGATCTACTATATTTTAGCTAAATAAGAGCTACTATAACTTAGATCTATAGATAGTAAATTATTACTTATTTAAATAACTTTATTCTCTGCGTACTATAACTCTAAGGTAGTTAATAAACTTATTAATAGTAAATACTTAGAATAGGTATTTATTAGTAAGAATCTTATTACTAAACTTTATCTAAAAATAAGGCTAATACTAGTACTATAAATACTTCTTCTAGTAGATAGTAAAATAAAGAACTAAGTTACTAGCTATACTATTTTACTAATAGTAACTAGTAACTACTATAAATACTACCTATTCTTTATTACTACTCTAGTCTAGAAAACTTCTATTATTCTTAGCTTACTATAGCTAAGGTATTATAATCTAAGTATAGACTAAATAGAAATAACGTTAACTTTTAACTTATAGTATTACTAATACTACTATTACCTAGTAGGCCTTTTCTTACTACTCTAGGCCTTTATAGTTCTAGACCTCTTATAAGTTTTCTATAACCTCTCTATACTAGATAAATCTAAATATTCTAACTATAGACTACTTATATATAAAGAAGTTACTAAATATAACTAACTATAAAAGAGTTTACTAATTACTATTAAAGTAAGTCTAACCTCTAGCTACTTCTACTATTATACGTATAATACTAATATAGAAAAAGGTACTATATCTAAATACTATACTCTTATAGTTCTAAACTAACTATAAGAAAAACTAGCTTCTACCTATTTTACTACTAGATTAAGGTAAAGAAGAAAACTACTATAGAAGCTACTACTTCTATTATTAAGTATTTTACTTCTATAGCTACTCTATACTATCTAGTAGTAGAATAAGTAGTCTAATCTAGAAGATATCTAACTAGCGTCTACTATAACCTTTCTCTAATTCTACTAAAACTCTAGTATAAGAGCTATAAAAATTATCTAGAAAGAGCTTAACTATATAGAGATATAAAAACCTTCTAGAGAAATATATAAGCTTCTTACTAAAAGTAAAACTCTACTATATATAAGAGGTATTACTAACGTAAACGTTAATAAATTTATAAAAAAGAAACTAGATCTACTAAAAAAGAATCTTATTAAGATACTACTATTATAGTTAGTAGACCTATATAAAGAATTTCTACCTAGTAAAGTAAATAAATTACTACTATAGTAAGTCTAGAACTATAAGATTAAACTTATACTAGAGAAAGAGCTACTATACTAGAAAAATAAACCTTTCTCTCTACTAGAACTATAAGTTATTAGAAAATAGCGTAATAATAATCTAGATAAGAGATTTATCTAAGAATTCTAGACGTGCTACGTAGTACTACTATTACTTATAGTAAAACTAAAAGAAGAAATTTATATCTATTAAGACTACTAAGATCTTAATAATATTACTATTAAGAACTAATATCTACTATCTTTTATATATAAAACTCTAGATATATTATATAATACTAAGGTTTATATAAAACTAGATATTATTACTACGTTTAATAAACTCTATATTATAGAGAGCTATAAGTAGAAAACTATCTTTATTATCTAATTTAGGCTCTATAAGTTACTTATTATACTATTTAGACTATATAATACTCTAGCCTTCTTCTAGAACTATATTAATTATACGCTATATAACCTACTAGACTAAACGTATACTATCTACCTTAATAATATTCTAATCTATTTAGCTAATTATAAGAAATATAAGAGCTACGTCTAAGTAATAGTCTAATAATTAATTAATATAGGTCTATAAATTAACATTTATAAATATAAGTTTAAAACTATAGAAATAAAGTACCTAGATCTAATAGTCTCTCTAGAGAGTATTAAGATAAACCTAGCTAAGGTTTAAACTATTAAAGATTAGTTACTACTCTTATATCTTTAGAATTTATAAAAGTTTCTAGAGTTTACTAACTTCTATAGACGCTTTATCTAGAACTTCTCTAAAATTACTAGCCTACTAAATAAGCTTATAAGAAATAACTTACTATAGTACTAGAATAATAATTAGTAAAATATATTTAAAAATCTAAAGTTAGCTTTTACTATAGCTCTAGTACTAGCTATATTTAATTATACTAGACGTACTATTCTAGAAACTAACGTCTCTAACTAGGCTTTTAGTAAAGTTCTTTTATAATATAATAAAGAAGGTATTCTATATTCTATTACTTATTTTTCTAGTAAATATACTATACTAGAATATAACTATAAGATTTATAATAAAAAGCTTCTTACTATTATTAAGATACTTAAAGAATAGAGACTAGAGCTATAAGGTATTATAGAACTATTTAAGGTTATTATAGACTATAAGAACCTAGAATACTTTACTTTAACTAAAACTCTAAGCTAGCGTTAAGTCTAGTAGTTAGAATTTCTTTTATAGTTTAACTTCTAAATTATATACTAACTAGGCTTAAAGGCTATTTACTCTAATATACTAAGCTAGAAACCTAGAGATTATCTAGCTAAGATAGATATAAATAATAATTATATTAAGAATAAATAGCGTATAGTACTACCTCTAAAATAATTTAACCTAGTTATACTAGTAGACCTTCTTAAGAAAGTCTAGAATATCTAGAATCTATATACTACTCTAATTAATATTATTCTACTAGCTATAGCTAAGTCTATTAATAACCTAATTAACCTAGCGTACTAAAGGTTAGATATAGCCTAGACTATAATATCTACTCTCTAGAATAAATAAGTAAAATAATAGCTAAGAATACTATAAAAAGAGCTAAGAATACTAATACTAGACTATAGAACTCTTAATAAACAAATCTACTACTAAAACTAATTATTTACTTTACCTAATAATAAGTTATAAACCTAAATTCTTTACTAAACTTACTCTACTAGCCTTACTAAATATTCTAGCTAAGTTAAAACTATTAATCTAGTTATAAGAGACTACTAGTAGCCTAGAGTTACTAGAGATATTAAGAAATACGTTAGAGCTTATAAGCTATATACGCGTATTAAGAGTTTACGTCTTACTTCTTAAGACTTTCTTTAACTATTACTAGTACTATTTTATACCTAGTTAGATATATCTATTAACTATATTACTCTATTACTACTATATAAAAAGAATAAGTAAATATATAAGTATCTACTAGTAGTTATCTACTACTTTACTAAAATACGCTATCTTATTCTAGTCTTCTTACTATTTATAAAAAAATTAGTAGATACTTTTATAAGCTATATATACTATTTATATAGTACGCTAAATAATATAGTTTTAGACTAAAGTATATAGTTTATTTCTAAATTCTAGTACTACCTCTTAGAAAGGCTAGGTATTAAGCTAAAACACTTATTATTCTTCTATCTAGAGACTAATAGCTAAACAAAAAGAGTTAAAAATAGTATTAAATAATACCTTTACGCGTTTATAAACTTCTACTAAGATAACTAGGTCTAATAGCTATCTCTTACTAAATTTATAATAAATAATATAGTATTAAAGACTATAGACATATTTCTATTCTTTATAAACTATAGCTATAATCTCTAATTAGGTTTAGAGTCTTTATAACTATATCTACTAAACTTATCTCTAATATAGAAATAGTAGTTCTACTATACTAACGCTATTATAGACTACTTTAAGTGTATTCTTACTTAACTAAAAGCTCTTATATAGTAGTCTATTAACTAGTATAAGTAATATACTAATAATTACTAAAAAGACGCGCTATACTATAAGAAAGGCTAGAAGATCTACGTTAATACACGTAATATAAAAACTAACTACCTAATAAAGAAAGAGAATAATAAGATAGTAGAACTATATAAAGTTAAGAAGGTCTATCTACGCGCTTATCTACTAGACCTACTACTATCTATAAAAATCTTTCTAGTATTCTATTACTTACTTCTATAACTCTAATATAATGTTAAGAGTCTTCTAGAGTAAGATAAGATTAATAAAGTAGAGTTACGCTACCTACGTAGAAGAGTTCTAGAATAAGAGAATAGATTAGATAAAGTAACTAAGTAATAGAAATTTAATAAGCTACTTAATAGCTATAATAACTATAGAGATCTATAATACCTTATTAAATAGAAATATTATAAGCCTTTCTAGTAACTAGTAATAGACCTTAAAGACTAAGATAAAGTAATTCTAGCCTTCTATAGTATATACCTAGAAAAGCTAGAACTACTAATATAGGTAAGAAAGTTAGCTAAGCTCTAATAGAGATAGAGAGAATTTTTTCTTAGAGTTAGGCTATTTAAGATAAATAGTAGAGTAGAAGAAGAGTACTATTATAGTACTAATATAGGTTTAAGTTTAGATACTACTTACGTAACTATAGCTAGCGCCTTAGCGCCTATATAGATATTTTCTATAGCCTACTAAGTCTTCTACTTTTTATAGTATAATATATTATATTACTATATTACCTACTTTATAATAAGAGTAAATTCTTATATATCTAGATTAAGTATATACTTAACTATTATCTACTCTTTATTTATAGTAAGCTTTATTAAATTAGATATTTTTTTATATTATAGAGTAACTCTATAGTATTAATAGTAAACTTTCTTCTACTCTATATTATAGAGAGCTATAGTATACTATAGACTTAGCTCTAGATTCTATTAAATAGCCTAGAGCGTAAGCTATATCTAAGATTTATCTAAAGTTAATTAGGCGTTTATAGAAAGCTTTATAATAAGAATAGTAGTATTTAGTAGAGGCTTAGTATTTTTAGAGCGTTTAGTAATATAAGGCGTTTACTAATAAAGTACGTTAGTATAGTATAGAAAGAAAGAAATATACTAAAACTATCTTAAAATTATTACTTCTAAATATATAGAAGGCTTATAGTATATATAATCTTATTATAGTATATAACTTTATATAGCTAGATTATTTATATATATATCTATAGTTAGAGAAGAAAACTCTAGAAAGATTTTTTTAAACTTCTATCTCTTATTACGCTATACCTAGAAGAGCTAGCTCTATAAAAGTTTTCTAGAAATCTTTACTATAATATAGATACTATATACTATAAGTTTTATATATTATTATAGAGATATAATAGTACTTACTAGAAGTAAACTAGATTTTTTCTTAAAAGTTAGTTAAATACGTATAGCTTTTTAATTACGTAATATATCTTAGTGTAACTTTAGTATAAGGTGTAATATACTATAAGGAATATATATATAAATTTTTATAGAAAAATATAAAGGTTTCGCTAAGTTTTTTAAGAAATACGGGTTAATTTTCGTTGATTTTTCTTGCCAAGAAATCGTGGGCGGTCGATGATATGGGCGGTTCGATGATAAAGTACGTTATCTTTAAGTATCTTTTCGCACTGTACGCACTATAAGCACAGATGCGCTGCTATGCGCAGTAACCTGCAGAACCGCCAAAAAAAAGTTTTCCTAATGTGGGGGTGCTGTGTGTCGAGATCTCGTTACACATGCATGCACGCCACGTCACTTCACCCCGCACCGGTCAAAGTTGAATGCGATGTTATGTAGACTTAACTTGCCTCGACAATCTTACCTCTTCTTGACTAACGATTGAGCTTATATCCTTTCTAGACTACTAAACCTACGCCTATACCCTCATTGTATTTTGCTTGGCTACAGAAAACTTCCAGCACGGTCATGGCTGCGGACAAATTTGCCGATTCCAGTATACACCGTGACCTATACCGCTCCACTGCGTCCGAGATTGCGTCCTTGATCAGACCCGGGATCATCACGGTGGAGCAATACGTTCGCAGCCTCCTAGCACGTATCCGGAAACGGGACGAACACGTTCAAGCATGGGCGTTTCTAGACCCAGATTATGTGATTCGTCAAGCGAAGATGTTGGATAATGTTCCCGAAGATTGTAGAGGACCATTACATGGGATCCCCATTGCAGTCAAGGATGTGATCAATACCAAAGGTCATGCTCAACCCACTGGGAGGAAATCATCCATTAATGGTTCATAGACCTACCAACTCAACATAATTCTCCCGCCTATAAAGACAACCAACCGTGCGTGGATGCGACCTCCATCGGTGTCCTCAGGGAAGCTGGAGCTCTTATCATCGGTCGTGAACACATCTCTCCGCTTGTGCTAGAAACAAACTGACATTTGCGTAGGCAAAACGACCACGACTCAATTTGCAGCGATCAACGTCGGCCCAAAAACCCGTAATCCGCATGATCCATCTCGTACACCAGGTGGTTCATCATCTGGATCGGCAGCAGCAGTCGCAGACTACCAAGTGCCACTTGCGGTAGGTACTCAGACTGCTGGAAGCGTGATCCGCCCGTCCTCGTATTGCGGGATATACGGAATGAAGCCAACATGGAACGCTATTTCACCCGAAGGCCTCAAGATCTTCTCGATTTCCGTCGATACGTTCGGGTTTTTCGCTCGCTCTTTGGAAGATTTGGAACTGCTTGCGAACGTGTATGCATTGACTGACGATGAAGACACGCATGTGGTGGAGGATTTGACTGTCGATGAATTCAAGATTGGCATGCTCAAAACCGTAGTATGGCCAAAAGCTGGACCGGGTACGATTGCAGCTATGCAGCTCTGCGCAGATATCCTGAAAAAGCATGGAGCAGATGTTGAGGAAGTACACCTTCCTCACGAATTTGACTCAATGCCCGACTACCACGAGCAGATTGTGGCTGGAGATGCCCGAGCCTCATTCTTGGGCGAATATCGAATGAACAAGAAAGATCTTGACCAAGAATTGGCCGACTACGTGGAGAATGCGTCCAAACTGTCTTGGAAGGATCATTTGCACGCCAAAGACAGCGTTGCAACACTGCGACCGAGATTCGACAAGATCGCTGAACAGTATACCGTTATCATTACTCCTAGTGTAGTTGATGAGGCGCCATTAGGCATCGAATATACCGGGAGCCCGGTATTCAACTCCATGTGGGCGGTAAGTGAAATATTTTCGCGGTTTGAGCGCGAAAACTGATGCCCGAACAGTCTCTTCACATGCCTGTCATCAACATACCGGCGTTCAGAGGAGAGCACGGCATGCCAATCGGTGTCTCGTTAGTATTGCCGAGACGTTGTGACAGACAGCTACTTCGGGTCGCTAAAGTGATTGGCGGGTGTCTCATTCGCGATGGAGGATGGAAGACGGAATCATGAACGTCAAGAATACTTCGTTTTGCGAACCTCATCTCACCAATGCTCTCCATCACTCCAGAACCCCGTCGTTCGCCCGTTATACAAACATACTACCGAGTCAATCTGCTCCATCAACTCCTGGTCGGATGCTTGTTCGTTCCCAGCGAGAACATTCTCTTTACTCTTCTCTAATAGCGCTAAAGCCTTATCCCTCAACTTCTTCGACTCCTGACGTCTACTCTGTCCAAGCAAGACAAGTGCTAGTCGCAGTGTCGCTCTAGCAAGATCTTCTTCTCGCCACTTCACATCTATAATCCCATCTTTCAATATTGCTCTCAGATTCACCCTTAAATCAGTTAGCACTACCCGTGCGATCGACAAACTGACTCACTCTGCAAGTTCCAGATCGCCAGTGTGCTGACTACAAACAGCGACATAGTATCGGCTGGTCAAGGTATCGGAGTTGGACTTTCCTTTGAATTTGATTCGAGGCTCAAGTATTTCTTGATGCATCCTCAGCGAGGTCTCTATAGCGCCACATCTGAAATAGAACATGGCCACTAGTTGTTTGGTGGAATGAGCCATGAAGTTGCCCTCGCCAACTGCACCAACGACAACCTTGAGCGCATGCTCCGCCTTCTCTAGCAGCTGAGCGCTGTTCTTGGTTGTATTTGATAGGAGGACTTGAAATGCTGTTGCGTAGCCTGTTCGAGCTGGGAGTCCTTGCTCACCGCCGGCCTGATGATAATGATGCACCGCTAGGTCGACGTATTTCCTGGCGTCGTCCATATGGTTCAGCATAGTAGACGATATACACATATCGACGTAACTACGCCCGCGGTTGGTGTGGTCTAGGTGAGTCCATCTATTCTCTGGGATGTCGGCTAACCTCTTGCCCCGTAAGTTGATGGCCTCCAAGGCCAATCGTCTAGACTTTTCTCTCCCTTGAACACCCATATAGTTGCAGTATATACCGAGGGTACCGATTGCATCGGCTTTGGTAATTCTCGCTTCCTCGACCCCCTGGCGAATTAAGTCATTGCACACTGATTCTGCGCTCTCCAGAATGCTGATTGCATCTACCTGCTCCCCGTTGTTCATTAGGTAGTACCCTGCATCCCTCATCAGCGCAGCGTACTGAGCATTGCCACCAACCCTAGGGGATGACTGCACAAATACATCGTTGAGGCTGATGACCTGGGCAACATATCTATCGCACAGTTCCCAGATGCTTGAGTCACCTCGTTTGGCGACGCTCGGCACCGGGAATACGCGACGAACCATTTCAACCGCCATATCAAACATCATCTGTCTCTTCGAAATATCGGTATCAAGATGGTGGAGAATGTGCCGCTTGAGAGCTCGGTGCGTTCGCAAGCAAACAATGCCGTTGTGGTTGGTGTCGCGCTCGACGAGATGACGCTCGCGAAGGGACCGTATAGCTTCGTTGAACCTGGAGAATAAAACACTTGTCAGTGACTTTATCCGGTTCGAAAATTGGGAAGCGGCTACCTATGTCGATCCCAGAATTGCCATTGGGATCCATTGGTTTCGTGTTCTGCCGGTCCAACGAACATGCTCTCAGGAGCTGCATCAGCATCCAGGAAAGCCAGAAACTCGACAAGCTCTATAGCATCGGGTCCAAGACGTCTCCAAGCGAGATCCCACACAGTGGCCAGGGTGTGCTCATACTCAGTAAGGCACGACGTGTCTGTCACCGTCCACACCTGACTAGACTTGAATCGTTGCCGCAGGCAAGCGTTCATGTCGTCAATAAGGCATTGTGATCGAGTGACATAACCAGCAAAATGCGCAATTGCCAATGGCAGCCCTCCAAGTTGCGCTGACAACTTCTCGGCAGCCTCCTTTTCTGATTGACCGCGACGCAAGTACCTTTGGATAAGTTCTCGACCTTCTTCTGGCTCCATTGGCTGCAGGTGAATGCTGTCATCGCAAATGTTGGCGAAGTCCGGATTCTGAGAAGTCACAAGTATTGCGCCATTGTGATCTCCGGGAGGCCAAAATCTTCGCAGAGTCGAGAAAGTTTCGGCGTTGTCAAACACCAGAAGCCACTTCGTCCCTGCCAAAGATTAGGCTTAACCAGATAAGGTTTTGACAAAAAACATACCAGAGTGCTGAAGCCAATCGATCCCTTTCTCAATCATTCTTTCGACTTGAAGTGACTGGTCGTACATTTCTAGTTTTCGCATGGCGGACATGAAGGACTCTAGCAGAGTCGCATTTGATTCCGAGTGCATCCAGAAGATGTGTGAATAGCTTGCCTTGTAGATGTATACGTACTCAACCGCCGTCTGTGTTTTGCCAATCCCTCCTATGCCATGTATTACGCACGAGCGTCGAGACGGCGAGTGGGACTGATCGACTCGGTCGCGATTCACCTGAAGACTGTTGTGTAACTGAAGAAGCTCCGACCTTCTTCCTGTGAATCGGTGGTTTCTTTGTAAGGTCAAAGTGCTGACAGTCTTGACTGTTCTGTCGGTGACGAGAGAGGACAGGCTCTCAATACGGACTACCAGGTCCTGATGTCTTTTTTCTTGCTCTTGCACATCTGCAAGACGGACCTCATCATTGAAATAATTCCGAGATGCGTTGAGTGCAGCTTGGGATGCCCGAAATTCCTTCACAACAGAAGACCACTCCATCTGAATTATGACGTCTATTCTCCGTGAGTCTTCGTATGCGGTCTGGGAGCTTCTAATTGTTATTCTAGAACTTACATCTTTTCTTGGATCGTAACAGTTTGATGATCGCAAAACAGAAGTCAACATAGACCCTGTAAACTTGTCGTAAAGCTTCATTGAGTCTCGGGGTATGAAGGACTTCATTGAATGCTCTGAACCGGGGAAGATCATCGGATAGGGTGGAGAGCATTTCCATGATGTTCGAGAAGAGATTAGTGAAAAGCAGAAGGCACTTGTAATCGACGTGAGCGACGGTAGAATCAACTTCGAACACCCCGTGAACATACCTGCATTACCAATTGAACGCTACCCCAAATAAGTGACGCCGTGGCAGAGCCCTGCGTCATGGACGTGACTCCTTGAACAAAAGGCGAAATCCCATTCAGTATTTTGGCAATCGCGGGAATCCGTTTAACCTGGCCATTCGCAGTATACCTGTCTCTCAGATCTTGCAAAGAGCTTTCGCATGTGGCGTGAGCAAGTGTAGTATAGAACGACGGATCAGCCCAATTGCTTGCATTATTCAGTCTTTCGTTCACCGTCAATTGCCAGAGATCATTCTGAACATTGGCTCCTTCATCACCGAGCAGATCGAGGTTGGAAGTGAAGGCAGTCTGGCCCTTCTCGGAACCTGAGGAGTTTGACGAGCTAGTCGAAGACTTGCGGAAAAGATGCAGGCAAAATGTTTTCATGGTACCAGACAAAATGTCATCAAGGAACTTCTGAACAGAGGGATAAGGTGGGATTGCAGCGACAGACCACGCTGTTCTCCAGTCGTGACTTAGTGTTGCCGTACTCATTTCACAACACGTCACACAACGGTGCCCAGGTGGGTCTGTAGTGTTCCAACCGACGACAAGGAAGAGAGTCTGACAACCACATCATACAAGGGCAAACAAAGAGGCTCAAAAGCGAGAGATGCGAAAGCGACGGTACCTAGGTAAGGCAGAAATGGCGACGGTTCCAAGGTTGCGGCCCAAAAGCGCACATGTGCTCCAATTACTTATTCGGGCGCTTACGCCAAGCAGGCTTTCCCGTCGCTGTGCCATGTGCATGTGCGAATAGGCGTCAAGACTGGTTAGATGTCTCAATATCCATGTTCTCGTGCCGTCCCGCCTATAACATTCATGAGGAGGCAATATCTTTCAACGACGCTTTTGGCTGCATGCATTCCACCCCACATGCTGGTGTTACACCTCCATGGGAGTGGTTACTCTGCAAAAGCTGGCTTTTCATGTTGCATGATGGTGTGCACACCATTGCGCAGGCAGAGTCACACAAGCGTTTCCTAGTTAAACGCCCATGTGACCCTGTTCGAATAGTTTAATAGCCGTATTCTTTCTCAAGGCCCACCAAAACTCTTCATCCTCTACCTGCATCATACCGTCCAGGTACATCTCTTGACAGAAGCCATCACACCATCTTTCGCTATGGATCCCACATACGAAGCACGACAGCAGCCATGGAAGACCTGGCTGACCGAGGAGATCTCGAAGCGAGAGCAAGCCCGCCAGACTGAGGTGGGGCGCGAGGAGCAAGAACATCGTCGTCTTGCATACTTGAATCAAATGAGTGAGCAAGAGAGACTGGGACGCAAGGGTGCCAGTAACAAGGCTGGTTAGCCTAGCAGGTGCTGAGAAGCTGGTATGTTCAACGTCTAAGCTAAACAGATACGAGAAGTCTAACTAGTGTATGCAGAACCAGCTGGCAACTGTGTCTCTAAGGTCGATCTTCTTCCGGGCCGTTGTTATCTTTGCGATGGTCAGCCCTTGCCATACAAACTGGGATCACTCATTCGCGTCTTTTATTGCGTTGAGCGTGCTGCGTCAGATCAACCATGTCCTTGACTCGCATAAATTGACTAGGAAGGGAAAATGGAAAGTGATAAAATCTCAAATTTCATTCTTTATCGTCTGCGTAGGTTCAGCCTTGTCAGCTTCGTGAAGTGAAAAACAACATGGCACAACAAATGTCCGCTGCTGAAGGGCATTCCCAGGACTAGTTCGGTGACCAAATCACAGCCCTAACCTCAAGGCTTTCCCGGGGACGCGTGCCTTGCGGAGTCTCTTTCCAGACAAACGAGCAATGTGGTGTACCTTAGCCGCTATTAATCAAAGTTGTGTGAAAAATTTGCCACAGAAAGCTCACATTTTGCAATCGTGCCCTCTTGTTCCTCCGCCAAAGAGTCGAAGCATTTGATGATGAGGACCTCCTGATCCATCATTCCAGGCAAGAACCACCATTTATGGGCTGGATTCCGAGCAACCTGATAAAGCTCCCCGATCCATTGTGGAGAAGGCATGTCGGTTTCGATGAAATCCGATGGGTCGGTTGAGCGATAATCGCAGAGACACAAGGGGTGGTCATATAAGGGGGTGAATAGGGGCCTCCATATACTGTAAGGTATAAGTATGCATTGGCGCGCAAAGGCCCATGAAGCTGCTGTAATACTTACTTCAGGATCTGGAATCGCCCTTCACGAAGCGTATCAGCTTCTTCTCCAAATAGATTCTTGATCCTTCGGTACGCGGACGCCGGGGTTTGGTCTGAACACTATTTAGTCCCAAAAACACCCAAACGATTATGAAAGTACTCACCAACGTGAACATCTGCTGCAGCAGTGAGAGTCTGAATAGATTGAAGTTGTCTGAATGGATCCGAGTCTTCTCTGTCAACTCGACGAAGCTAAGGTTCATGAGTCATTGCCACAGTTCTCTCTTATACCCATACCGTATTGTCAAAGAATTGGACCTTTTCCGCGCCAAACTGGCGTTTGAGAAAGACTTCGCATTCGTCGTAATAGGTAGACTCAACCAGGTTACTGTCGTAGAAATCCGCCTCTTTCATTGAAGTTGGCATAGTGGCGGCTTGAAACCCCTGGCAATGTATCGAGAAGTCTTGCAGAACAGGCCTCATGTTCCGAATGGCGACTTCTGTTGGAGTTGTGGAAAGGTTGTTGGATTTGGCTCCTGGTACATTCCATGGCTCGAGGGAACTGACATATGGTTTCTCGGTCTTGTACAGCTCTAGTCGATCCATATATCTCACAGAGCCAAACGTATCTAGCTCCATGATGGCTTGACGGCACCTTTGAGAGTATTGGACTCGGTGAGGAGCAGATGAAGAAAAAAGTGGGCGGTCCTCTAGCTGCCGAGTGTTCGAGCGTCACTGGATAGTAACTAGGGGATGCTCCTCTCTACCGACTCTTCCGCACCCGCCATCAAGGCAAGGCAATCGGTTCATGTGATACAATGCCGCAAACTGCAGACTTCAAACAGGCAGGATTCGTAGCTGTGCATCAACCTTGAAAGCCATGACGTGGGACCCCATTCCCTACCAGTCCATGCAGGCAAGTCGTACTATCATTCCAATTTTCGTCAGAACACAGAGAAAGAAACACGTGGGGTCAATTCATGTTGCTCGTGGCTGAACCCAGCTTTTCATCCATCCAACCCGATGATGCGGCCTTATCAGCGTCTGCCTTGTTGACAAAAGGATTAAGGAAGTGAAGGACGCGGCCACCGGCGGCCTACTGGACTACTGTTGCGCAACCATGACCCCACTCTGTATCTCCGAAACTACTGGCTGCCGGGTAATACACGCATATGGTACGGAACGCGCTGCATATTGGTTATTCCAAGTCGCGTTAGAGAAGCGGGGTAAGCATGCTACATGGTACGATGTCGTGCCCAGATGTGTGGGCACTCTTAACTGTTTCCGGCGTTCTGTGAGGCAGTTGATGGGACAGCGTGTGTCAGCAGGCTGATGGAAGGTTTTGTTGAGTTGAGGGACGAGCGCCTCATTTTTGGCGCTCGCGGAGCTGCGCGCACCTGGTGCAGCGATCGGTGAGACGGTCTTTCTCGGATGTTGGAGGGACAAACCTGCGAGCTGAACTCAGCTCGACGACAGTCTTTCACTCGATCAAAATCATGCAGCTGAATTCCTGCTAAGTGCCATGGAAGGAAAGCCTCACCCGTCGAATTTTTTCCAGTCTGCAAAACCTACTCTTCTCAATGGCGATGCTTTTCCTCGACTTATCTATGGATCTAGCATCAGAGAGCACCGAAAGCCAGCCGATATTCGTGCCGCCTTCCAGAAAGGATATCGAGGACTTGATACTACATCCACTCGACGGTTCCACGATGAAGAGCTCGACGGTCAAGCTCTTCGCGAGTTGCTCGCCTCAGACTCCCCTCAGTTCAGCTTAAAACGGGAAGATATCTGGGTACAAACCAAGTTCTCGATTGCGTTCGATCAATCCGACCCATGGCCATACGACCCGGGGGACGAATTGGCCTTGCAGGTATTGAAGAGCATTCAGCGAAGCCTGAGCGACCTCGGCGTCGAAATCGTGGATGCCTACTTCCTTTCTTGTCAGCTAGATACTTTCGAAGATACGTTGGATGCTTGGAGAGCGATGGAAACTCTTGTGGAGCATGGCATTGCCAGATACTTGGGTATATGCCATGTCGATGCGAGGTCTCTCACCCAGCTTCTTGAGCGAGTTACCATCAAGCCTGCTTTTGTCCAGAATGAATTTGTCTTGGATCACAGCTGCAACTCGGATGTTTGGGAGATATGCAAGGAGTATGGTATTGTCTACCAAGTTTTTGGGTTGTTTTGGAAACATAACAATAACATGTTATCTCTGGCGCCTGTACAGCAACTCGCTCAGTCTACGAGTTCCACAACGCATGTTGCACTTCAGATGTTAATCTGGGCAGCCGCAATTGATGATGGATTGTACTTCAGCATGCTCGATGGCACGAGAGACGAGGAGCACATGGCGTTGAATTTGCAATTGCTCGAAGCGTTTCATTCGATTCCAAGTTCCTTTGTCAAGCAGTTTCGAGCAATGACTGACTTTTGAGTTTGCCACTGGTCTGTGGCGGACCTAGTTAGAGTGCTATTCACTCCGTACAAAACGAGTTATGACACTGCTCATTCGCCAGGTCAGTTCCTTGACATGTCCATCGCCCGTTCTATGGAAATTTAGCACGAACTCGTCAACTAAATCAAAAAGTCCATAACCCCTTTGTAGATATTCATCCAAATTCTTTGGCATGAAGCTCCACTGATTAGGGCGAAATGGCTGGAGGGGATGACGTTGGTTGGGTCGTTCATTGACGACCATCACCAGTGCAGTTTCGTCCAGGATGATGTGGACCTTGAAATTGCAACCCTCCAAAATGTACTGCCCCACGAAGTCCTCAGCCGAGGTCGGTTGATACCCTTCATCTCGAGCCTTCAGGAATGGTTGATAGAGCGTTCTGTTGAACCACGTCTTGTAAGAGTCGGCAGCAAGTTTTGCCTCTTGCAGAAAGTCAACTGCAGGCTTCAGTTGGAAAAGCCCCTGAATGACGTCCTGACAGATCCAGTCGGTGCAGTCACTTAGGCCGGTTCCGTTGGACAGAGCGAATATGGCAAACGTCACTTCGGGGACCACGTATAGAGAACATGTGTAGCCAGGAACATCCCCCTGATGTGAGTATATCGTAACAGGCAGCGATTCTTTTCCCAAGACTGGTGAACGCAGAGACCGATTGGGAGAGATGAGTCCGAGCCTAGCCGGAGTCGTTTGCCGGAACCATCCAAGGCAGTAGTGTTCATCTGCGGGGAAGGCTGGATCGACTATATTGTGCGCCGATGTTGCTATTAAAAGCCCTCTAATCGGATTGTTTGGAATCCAACGTTCTTGGCTAGCATCCTGCTCATCTCCATATTTGAAGGTGTCTGTGATGGCGACACACCACTTAGAAAGGTCCCCGATAGTGCTCTTCAGTCCACCAGATGCTCCATTCGCCGAAGTGCCGGAGAGTGCCGGTGGTGTTTCTTGAAACAAGCTCCCATCCGAAATGACGGTGTATGGAGTAGCGACATTGTTCGATTCGATGTCAACATCCGCTCCCGTTGTATCCCGCATCCCTAGGGGCTGCAAGATGCGCTCTCTGACAAAGTCGGACCAGCTGTCGACGTCTGCTAGCTTCTCAATGACCTTTCCGGCTATTCCGTAGAGAGCGTTGTTGTAGGCGTAAGACGCGCGGAACGTTCCTCGAACGGGAAGTGCGTTTACTAGACTCATGGCATTCTCTTTGTCAAGAGTCATCTGAGAATGCAGTCCCTGAACCAACGGATCTAAGCCAGCCGCCCCCGTTCGGTGAGACAGTATATCTCGCAAAGTGGCCATCGGCAGACCTGGGCTTTCTGCAAGCGGAGCGAAGTCTGGGAGAATCGAACAGACGGTTGAGTCCCATGACGTTTTGCCCTCGGCCACTAGAATCCCGATCGAAGTGGTGATGAACCCCTTAGTCAAGGAAGCGATGGAGTACAACGTATCCGACGTTGGTGGGTCGGGAGAACTGAGGTCCTTCACTCCAAAATGATGCTCGCAGATTGGTTTTCCTTCGAAAACGACTCCGAATGAAAGACCAGGCTGTTTGGTTGTCTGTCGGATCTGTTCGAACGATGGCAGTCGTTTCTCAATTTCCTCTCGAATGAGGCGTGCATCAAGGGACTTCAAATACCAGGTCAGCAGGAAACTTGAGCAGGATCAGCACATTGCATACCCGACGCCTTGTGTGAAGCTCTAGGATATTTTCCATCGTGACAGTAGCCTGACAATGTCGACTGCTATGTGACCGGACGCAACGGGTGGGGACGGGCTACTTATGAATTTATTGGAGCTGTGGGGTACCCAAAAGCCCCTAGCCTCGCATTGCAGGTGCAACCGAACAGCACAAGCCATTGGCTGTCTCAGAGCCCAGCCATCTGCACAGCACGCCAAATGTCACAAAAATAAAGACGAGCCTTTCCCGGCACAAGTCTTCTTGTGCTGTCAAGGTGTCTACTTCCGTAGGTACGTAAGCTAAGGTTGGGCCACGCCTGCGCTGAGCTAAGCCACAGCGCCGCAGAGTCACGTGAGCAGAGAGGCTAGGCAGCCTGCACATTGGGGTGGTATAAACACAGCCCATCCTCATTGGCGTGCGCAGAATCGGCGATTTGCTGGCCGTTCTGGTCACAGTCGTTTCCGGTGAACGGTGGACGGCCAATCGCATCGGCCCGCAACCATGCCTGTAGCGGCAAAGCCGAAAACTCTTTTCCCTCATCTCATGCTTTAGACCTACTTTCTGCATCCCAAATGGCTTGTTAGTTCCAGGCGATCAACGCCGCGATGTCTCTTTAATGTTCTCCCCAAGTTCCACGGACGCCTAAGGAACATTACCTAGGTATGCCCCTTCGTTCATCCACGTGACATGCCGATTGTCTTCCGAAAACCCTGAGCTTTGATTCGCAACTACCGCGCTATTTAGGTAGTCAAAATTGGTACAATCAACAGGAACGTGGCTCGTATATGAAAATAGAAAGAGGGCGGGCTTATACTGCCTAAAAGCGAACCTGAAGAATGACAAGTGGGCATGCCACCAAGGACCTAATGAGGCAATTTCTTCGATCCAACATGATTGAAAACCAGCTATAAACACGACGACCCTCCAACTCGAGTTCTGAAATTAATCAAGAATTCCTCAGTATCCACAGCTATGATCGTGTGGTCATCCCTCCTCACGCTCAGCGCCCTTGTACTCACCTTAACGGCAAAACCCAACATCCTCCTTATCATCGCGGACGATTAGGACCGCTGCTTGCACTCACTTTCCTATTAACCTATTGTCCAAGACCTGCTCGTCAAGGAAGGGACGCTTTTCACCAACTACTTTACCACGACATCGAACTGCTACCCAAGTCGTGCAAGCTTGCTCCACGGACAGGCATCGCATAACACTAATATCACCTATGTAAAAGCACTAGGGTAAGTGTCCAAAGAATAATTAAGGCGTGTGGTAGAGGAATTCGGAAAGCTGACATTGGTGGAAGCGGAGGATATCAGAAATGGCTGGTTGGCCAGGAAGATAGCAACTATCTCCCTCAATGACTAGGGCAACTAGGCGGTTATAAGACTAAGTGCGAGTGCATTATTACTTTAATGGAAACAACGAGGGTCGTGCTGAAGCGCACCAGGCCAGATATTGGAAAGATGATGGACGGCCAGAATCTATACAACTACAAGACAATGCCCAAAGGCTAGGATTATGTTGATATCATGGTTCACCGCACGCTATAGCTCGAGCCCTACACATACGTGTACAGCACCGTAGTTATGTTAGTAAACGACGAGATACCGATGTTCTATGATGGCTGGCACCAGACCGATGTTATTCGCACAAAATCGTACGTCACCCGCGCGCCGCTCATCCCTATCTTCCGACACGCTGAATCAGTATTGCCCGCCTCAAAGGACTCACCTCGCGGCAAGATCCATGGTTCCTCGGTATTGTGCCGACCTCTCCCCACGTCCAGAATGGTGTCCCACCCATCCCGCTCGAATGGCACAAGAATCACGTCTCGAATCCGACGGTACCGAAACCGGAGAACTTCAACCCTTCGAGCGACCAACTGCAGAGCAACAAGCCCTCCTATTTGAAGAAGTTTAAAATGCTGTCGCGAGACGAAGTCGGCTAGGCAGAGTTCCACTATCGGTCGAGAATTCAGGCGATACAGGGGCTCGATGGGATCGTGCAGGACATGGTAGAGCATTTGGAAAAGACTGGACATCTGGAAAATACGTCCAGTATGCAGACCGCTCTCGCGAGAGCGATGAAGAAGAATACTAACGCGTGCAGTCATCTGCAACCTCCGGCAATGGTTACCACATTGGGACTCACCGCCTCTTCGCCGGCAAGTCTCGCCCCTACCTCGAAGACACCAACATTCCCATGGTCGTACGGGGACCAGGCATCCCAGCAGGTGCTACGTCGAAGATCCCCAGCACCCACATCGACTTCGCTCTCACTTTTCTCGATATCGCGGCCGTGGCGGAAGCTGATCATCCGAAGCTGTTCGACGGCCGGAGCCTGCTTGGCGAGTGGAAGAACGCGAATAGCGAGGCCGCAGCGCAGTGTCGATCGCGAGATCATCCATGTCGAGTTTTGGGGCCATTTAGGCAACGAGATCACCGGAGGAACGTACAGCCCTGGAGGAAACGGATTGTGACGAAGTTGTGTCGTTTGGGTCGAGCTAGGACCGACAAATGACCTAACGACAACGGAATGCGCGACCTCTTTTGTGGTCATTCGGCTTCGTCTGTTCGAGGCAAGTTGTTGTGCACCGTGTCGTCAGCATCTAACCGGCAAGACATTTCGAGTCGCTGCAGATCGCAGGGAGCTACCCACAATCATTGAGCATAGCAGTTCCTTCAAAACTATCAGCTGTTCCGACCCCCGCGTTCCCCCTCCGAGGCAAGCGGATCGGAGTCAAAGAGCTATTCGCCCTTCGAGGGCTTCACATGGCTCTGTCGAACCGCGCATTCTACGCCGTTGCCAGCCCGGCAGAGCACACCGCGCCTGCCATCCAGAAACTTCTCGATGCTGGAGCCATTTTGGTCGGCTCGACTAAATGCAGTTCTATGACTTCCAGAGAAGATCCAGCCGAAACTGTTGATTTCATGGCACCATGGAACCCAAGAGGTGATGGGTACCAGTCACCAGTGGGAAGCAGTAGCGGCAGTGCGGCTGGTGTGGCTTCCTATGACTGGCTTGACTTCACCATTGGCTCCGACAGTAAGTTATCATGTCTCCGTACCACTCGTTGTGTTCTCTGATCTCGATTGCTTCAGCTACTGGGAGCAGTAGACGGCCCGCCTTTGTCAATGGCTGTTCTCAGCACCGATTTTCGCACGATGCCTTTTCTCTTGAAGGCGTTCGACCATGCTACGAGTAGGTTCTCAGCTCACTAGAAGCTTCCAAGCCAACTCTCATTCCAGAACTGCTACCCGTTGCTGTATCTTTCTCCTCCAGGTAAGAGCCATATATCCCAGCCTCCCTGCATTCAGCTGATGAAGTGGGTCAGGAACCAATGCCATGTTAGCAAGGACGTTGAGAGCTACATTTTCTCGATCGGGGCGCCCTCTTGCGGTGAAAACTGGTCGCAATATGTACGATTAGAGAGACCATTTCCTCATGATCTGGGCGACCTCATGTGGTTTTCAGCCGCTGGGAAGGATGATTGCCACTAGGACAACGGTAGGTTGAAGATGAACAGGTGTCGATAGAAGTAAACCCGGACGGACGATTGACGGCCGCGCTAAGCTTCCCAGTCATCCTCGCTTTGGAATATTGTTTCCAAGGTTCTTCCCATACTACTGCGTGTTTCTTCGAAAGTGTATACCTTCGCTTTGCCATGTTGTCAATGCGACAGTGTGATTGGTTGAGTGGCTTACCGATGCGTTCTGGAGCGCCGGATAC
Organism: Trematosphaeria pertusa; assembly: GCF_010094035.1. Classification (NCBI taxonomy): domain Eukaryota; kingdom Fungi; phylum Ascomycota; class Dothideomycetes; order Pleosporales; family Trematosphaeriaceae; genus Trematosphaeria; species Trematosphaeria pertusa. Next base: position 1,891,340 of record NW_022987220.1, on the reverse strand, counting down.
GAGCTGTGGCTGCACATGGCTGAGGCTAGGCCAGCCCTTCCTCGATAGCATCCAGCCTGATCAGTCCCACATCGAAATTCAGCCTTAATTTTTCAGCCGCAGAGACGTTCGGACATAAATACCGCGGCTTGGCCACGATGCTCGTAGAGTCCCGCATCGTCGTGCACGTTTCGCTATTCCGTCACACCCCCGTCTCACAGCATCAATCGTGCGGCATGGCTGCTCAGGATGATATCACAACCTTTAGCGGATTTGGAAGTTGGATGTCGACGTTCACACCGGAATCAAGTCAAAAGACTCACCATGTCAGCGAGCTAGAGGCGAGCTATCCTATCTCGAAGGTTAACACGCCTGTTGAATTGGCCGCTGATAACTATCCGGCCCCGTATGATCCTTCAAATCACCACTATATTCCGGTTCCTGCTCCAGTTCCTATGCCAACACCGTCCCCGGTGCCACCCCCCGTTGATAATCGCCGCGATGTTCCGCTCGTAAGGCCGTTGGAGAAGTACGACCCAGTGATCCAGGATAAACCAGATCCCATCACAAGGGTACAAGTAAATGGCCTTCAGAAAGCGGGTCAACGCGGAAATTTCCAAGATGCAATATCTACATCTACATATAGCTTCTTGGACGACATCAACTCCAAGCTTGCAAGCATAGGCATGTCTCGCCTTCCCCGATTCTGCATAAGATAGTACCTAACTGCACGTAGGGTACCGACCTGCTGTGGGATTCCTACGGCGGTCAAGCGGAGGCGTTTCTATTCTTCCCCTCTCAGTACCGGTGGGCAAAGACGAAAGCGCATGGCCCGTCCTCGTCACGGAAGGACGCTCGTGCTACGACCCCGACATCGGCCTGCGCATCCATGTAGACGAGCCATTCTCAGCATTCCTATCGCGACTGCAACTCTCGGTCCGCTGCGCGCACTCCAGACTGCTCGTCAACAACGGAGACCTGCGGATTGGCTTCCACAGGACCTTGCGCGTCCCCGAAGATGGTCGAGTGCACCTACTTCCCGCAGACTTTGGGCTCTTCCCGGTCCAAAACGTAGCTGCCTATGCAGCAAAACTGCGGAAATCCAACAACCCAAGTCTCGTAGACATAGCCAACAAGTCCGGCGTCTTCTTTCCCATGTTCCAGAGGGAGGCGATGTGGATCTCGTTCGAGGCGCCAGCAGGGTCAGAGTACGCTGTTCGTGTATTCGCTGGCGGGATTAACGTTGTTAGCGGCAAGAAATGGGATGCACCCAGCCTGTATGGCGAGGAGAAGAAGCAGGACTACGTGATGGTGCCACCGCAGAAACATCTGGATGGTATTGCTGTTGGCGATGGGATTGTTCGACAATTCGTGGCTATGCCGATCGGAAGCGGATACTCTGTGGAAAAGCAAATGACTGGCCGGGAGGATGTTGGCGGGCTCCAAATAGAGGTCACCCCTACCCATCCGACGCTGAAGCTGTTCCATAGACAATGGGAAATAGACTGGAGCGACCAGGACAGGCCTGACATCCCCACCCCATCGTATTACGACATCCGGGCCGGCGACAACATTGTGGCCCAGAGATGGGGAAGGGGATTACCTTGTATGGGTGGCAAGATCCAGCATGTCCAGAAGAAGCTTTTGAGGGAGTTGATCCCAATGGGCGATCGAGCACCGGCTACAATCACGGCGCTGTATAACTTTAGACTGCAGATTACAGTCAAGGGAAAGATGCTCAAGCACAAGATTGAGACTGGGGAGTTCTCTCCTTTCACCACTCTACATCATGTCGCGAGAGCCACGACCTTTCGAGGGAAAGATCTCACGAATTATGAATTCTGGCGAGGGACGCAGCTCGTTCCCTTGCATACCACGTTGGCGGAAAGTGGAGTATTCGAGGATCCGGTGCTTGATGCGAGAAAGCCCGCCGGTGGAGTGCCGGTCTACCCTGCTTCCCACCACCCCCAGGCTTCTTACCACACCCCGGGTTACGGCCCAAGACCCGATCAGGAGATTGCACCGGATGATTCTGTTTCTATGGTTTCAGGATTCCCAAGGCCGGCGCCTACTCTGCTATCCACTGGACCCACTCCTGGTCATCACGGACCGACCTTCCAACCGCCTGAGCCTACGCAAACCTACGAAGCTTCTCAAGCTATGCAAGCTGGATCATCGCCGTCAATGCCTACATACGGAGCTCCACCTCCTACACAAGCATACACTGCGCCTCCTCCCACTTCTTTCCCAATGGCCGTTAACACTGCGCCTTCCGCCCCCGCATATGGAGCTCCTCCCTCTATGCCACACTCTAGTCCTCAACAGGCATACGGTGCGCCTCCTTCGGCGCCCGCATATGAAGCTCTTCCTTCCCCGCCACAATCTAGTTCCCCACTGGCAATAGAACTTCCCGCAGCACCCGCAGCACCCGCAGCACCCGCAGCGCCACCAACGCGATATGGAGCGCCTTCGCCCATGTCGTCGCCAGCGTCTCCATCATCAGTACCTTCCTTTGCTACTACTCCCCAGTCTAGCCCTCCGCCTCGCACCCACCCTCCGGCACCCAGCAGACCACAGCCGGAGCCAGACCAAGAATCGTGGGCCATGGGCCTTGCAGCGGGAGGTCGCCTACGCCAAGAGATATATCGCGACAACGACATCTATCGCGCAAGCACACTCAACAAAGATGCCACATCCCTCATAAGCGTCCAGCTCCTGAACTCCGTAGCGTACGAAGCCATCACCGGCATGCTGTGCCCACCCACGCCGGTAACACTACAGACATATCTCGCAGCCGGCATTCCCTGGTTCGACACCTACAGCAACAATACGGCCTCCACCACCGGCGCCAAAAACTTCGCATCCATCAAGTCTGTCTCGGAGATCGATTACCAGAAGAAGTTCGACGTGAACACGTCCGTGGCGGAATCTCGGAATGTGGCGTGTACGGTTTGTAGGAGGAATTTCTGCGATTGCATCCTGAGGCCTTGCAATCATTCTTTCTGCGCGGAGTGTGTGCGGACAAGGATGTTTCGCGGGGGACAAGGAGCATGTTGGGAGTGTGGGAAAGGCGTGGCGCAGATGCTGGGGTTCTCCGCACCGATGGCGCTGCCGGGGGAGGAATGGTTTGTACCGGATACTACGGCGCCTGTTGTGGTCGCGACGGGTGGATTGGGAAAGTTTTCGTTCGAGTTGGAGTAGGTAAGGCGTGAAGTGTTTCGATTTCGCCCATGAACCGAATTTGATTCGAGGTGACCTTGGGTGGTTCCGGCACGGGAAAGCGTGTTTCTCTCTTTCCAGGTCAAGAAGACTTGCATGAATATGTGCGATACCAAGGTTCCTAGACCTAATGTGTGGCGGACGATCCTTTTTGAAGAAAGTGTATTCCCCCTTATCGAGCAGTCTCCGAGTGGCCAGTAAGGTCGACTGAGGGAACGTAGGCGACATACTCGTGATAACGACAACAAGCCACGGTCCTGCGGAACCCACAAGGCATTGAGACCCCGAACTGCTCGCGCTATGACGGTAACTATTGCGTGTGGTCGACTGAGCCTGATTTCATGGGAGAGCCCGTAATAACTCTTAAGCACGCATCCTGTTTGCCTCGGAAGTCGGAGTGTTGTTAATGCGCTGGTAGGAGATTGGGATTTGATCCTCTGAAAGCTCAGCTTGTGAAGAGACAACATTGACGATCAATAGGTATCGTCCATAATCTCCCTAACAAAACGCTCTCTCGTTAGGCGGTCTTGTATAGGCTCCGGCAGCCCGAGATGAAATGTTGATTCAACGCCAATAGCTTCGAAGAGGGTATCTGTTTGTACATGCGGAACGTTATTTTCCAAAGGCAGGGTGAAGGGCTTCAAATCCCAGAGCAGGACGCAATTCCGACTAGTCCGCCCGGTGGGCCTATTTTCTACGAGTTCCGGCCAATCCGCGCGACGTTCGTGATCGTTGGACTTGGCTCTAATCTCGACCGGTGGTGGCAGAGATATGACAATGATCTTGAAATAATCCTTTTCGGACCGGATTACCATAGGTCTCTGTGCTCCGTCTAAGAGGCAAACGACATCGCGTGGCCTTATTCCTTTCGCGTAGGCTGGATTGTGCCAGGTAGCGCTATAAATGACCGCTCCGGGGGGTTTGTTAACATAAGGTGAACGTGTCGACAGAACGAGTTCCCGGCCGTTGCATCGCGTGATCATCCCCAGTGGCACTCCGGAACCATATATCACGGCTTGAGGTTGCTCGTCCCAAGTTCTTATCCAAACAAGCGGCCCTAGAATATGCGCAATCAGCGCTTGGAAGAGCGATGACCAGCATTTAGTATAATCGGGCCTTATGCTAGAGAGTATGGCGTGGTCCGTACTCATACCAAGTAGCGCGAATATCTTGTCTCGCCGGTCAGTCGCTTCGTGTGCATGAAATTTATCCAGAAGTTCCGCCAAAGGGAATAGCCTCAGGCTAAGATTGGACCATATCTGGGGAGCGGCCTCGCGGTATTCGTCCTGTCCACCAAGGGCGCTGCCGGCCATTAATTGGAGTAGGGGTCCAATCGGCCGTCGCAGAAGCTTGTCGACTTCGGGAAAGTCAGACAACGATCGCAGCCCTCTGCAGAATTCAGATCCCGTGATTTCCATTCTACCGCATTTGATAGTGATAGACCTTGCCGCCGCTGTCTCTTGAAGGACCTAGCTCATGCATTAGCTATCACCAGATGCGACATAAATAGCCAAGTATTCTACTTACCCAGATTCGTCGGAACCAGGGTCGACTCAATAGAGCAAGTAGCGCACCCAGCATACGTTCTCCAAGCCAGAGGCCGTCGAGCCAACGAGCTGCATTGGTAGCAACCGCTTGGCCGTCGCCAGTGAGATCCTGATTGGTGATAGCACTGGCTCGAATCATCTTCAATGCAGCAGTGCTGCAGTTCCCTTCCTTTCCCAGCCATATCACCACACCACGTGCTGAAGAATAGATGCCAGCCATTATTTGAACCTGCCTTCCCCGCTCCTCAATGTCCTCCTGGTTGATACAGATGGCATCGGCCCAGATCGTTCGCGAAATCTCTGATTCGCGAAGATAAAGCAGAGCGGTATAAAGGTTCGCCGTAATATTGAAGTAGAACGTTTCGGAGCTGTCGTCCTCGATGGAAATCCTTCGTAGGTCCGTGGTATCGCCCCATGTATAGGACAGCGCCTCGTATGGGCCATATGCTTGTTCTGGTGGATGCTGGTAGTCGAAGATCTGGCAGCGGATATCAGCCTTGCCTGAGGCCGGCAAGAGCCGGAGTAAGCGGATGCTGTTCGCACCGGTGAGCAGAGGTCGATATGTATATCGTCTTGTCATGGCTAGCAAGGGAACGGCGGGGCGCGCATCTAGAATCTGGAAAGGGATTATAGGTATTCGAGGTGATCAGAAGAGCGAGCGCGAACGATAACCAGCGAGGGTGCCTCGGGGTCAGCACAGCCTCGCGCTGTTGCTTACAGACCCCTGTTTTAGAAAGGCCAAGAGAGGACAGCAGCCAACGACCACACCCCAAAGGCCGTGTACGGTCAGCACCCACTACTACCACCGCTCACTCATCACGTCATCAGAGCAACCTAGTTCATGTCAGTCGGGTTGCAAGATAAATAGAAAAGCCTACTCACCAAATTATGTGCAAAATACCAACCTGCCTCGTCCCTGAGACAGGCTGGTGAGCTCAAATTTTCCGGATCCAAACGCCGAAGCTGCCTATGAATGTGCAATTGGACCTTGTTCATGCCGCCCTATAGCCCCCGGTATTCACGTTTGCGCAGAGTCCGTCGCCTCGCTGTCGGTGTGTTGTCCAAACTCCAATCGTCACGAATGACGTGGGCTCAATCCTCCATGTCATCCGCATCTTTGCCCGGACTCCTACTCCTCCCTCTCCCGCGTCCAGCCCCTCGTCTATCCTGGTCTCTCGCGCGGCCCTTGCCTACCGGCGGCGGGCGCACAAAGGCAAAGTCGACGTTGATTTTCTGTTCGAGCAGCTCCTCGCCGTTGGCGCCCTTGATGGCGGCTTGCGCTTCGTCGAGAGTAGGGTACTCGATGAGGACGTAGCCCTGTGCGCACGTTAGCACTCAGCAGACCACAATGCTGGTCAGGCAGCCTACCTTAACGTAACCCGTCCGCCGGTCCAGGTTCATGTGCAGATTCTTGATGCTGCCAAATTCGCCGAACATGTCATGCAGGTCCTCCTCGGTCGCCTCCTCGTGCACGTTGGTGACGATGATGATCCACCCTTCGATGGAGCGCACGGCGGTCGCGCCGGCTTGGGTGCGCGCGTCGCCGGCTTTCAGGTCGCCGGGGGCGCGCTCGAGCTGGTCGATTTCCATTTCCGCGTCGGCCATGGTTGCGAGTCTGGTGAGCGGCGAGTGGTGAGCCGTGGGCTGTGAGCTGTGGTGGGGAGTTGCTTTGGCGTGCGGAGCTTCGTGAAAAGCTGCCCTAGCCTTGGAGAGATCCTCGAGATCTGCGCTAGTCCTGTCTGAGCTTAGCACTCTCTGCCACCTGGGCAGCTGGTCTCAGATCACCCAACTTCCTCCGCCTGCACCGCTCACCACTACATTTCTTCTTTTTCTACCCGGCCGCATTCTAATCCATGAGATGTCGGTCCCCCATTCGGACTTACACAGCCCGGTCGTCAAGCCCCGTAGAAGACGACGCACTCAGGCTCTCACCATGTCCGCTTGGAGACCTCCAATGCTGCCCAGGTGGTTTCCATTGGGGCCTGGCATACACTAGATACAGCTCCTTCAATGTTAGCCCGATTTTTCCAATTCACAATGCGAGCCTTTCGAAGCCGCTCCGACATACGGGATGGCCACGGATTCGCACCTCCCCAACCACAGACCATAGCTCCCGCTTAGCCGCAAAGCTTAGCTAGCCAAACCCCGCCGACGTCACCCAGTAGTGCGGGCGGAAGGTAATCTTTCGTCACATCGCGATCACCGCTCGCTATAAACGCCGTCACCGTTTCAGCAATCCCGGCACCATGTTTCTTGAAAACCTAGACGGCTGGGTTTCCTATCAAGATCCCTCTTTACCTCAATTCTCCAGTCTCGCTTGCCTGTACTTTGCCTGCTTACTATCCAGCTTCCTAATTGCTTCGGACGTTTTGAGCCTTAGGAAGAAGAAAGTCAAGACTGCCACGGAGATGCCGGAATTCACTTCGGTGGGTGTGGCTTTGGAATTGCTGGGAACTGGAGACTAATTGGATGGCGCAGATTGCCATGGTTGGGTGTGGGAGTATGGGCGGCGGGATGGCGCTGTTGTTTGCCGAAGATGGCATCAATGTCTCCCTATCGGACCCTGCGGAAGAGATGATAGATGCCGTGATCGAGAAAGCTGAGAAAGCGGGATATCATGGAAGGATGAAGAAGTTCAAGGGTAAGCAACTCCATGAGGATTCCACTCTATTCGATTGGCACTAATGGGTGACGTAGACTACAAAGCCCTCTGCAACTCGCTCTCGCAGCCTCGCCTCCTCGTCTTCTCCCTCCCACACGGCAATGTCGGCGACAAGGTGCTCGAAGGCCTCATGCCACATCTCTCGCGGAACGACATCATCCTCGACTGCGGCAACGAGCACTTTGCGAACACCGAGCGACGGCAGAACAAGTGCAGAGAACCGGGGATTCGCTATATTGGATGCGGAGTCAGCGGTGGCTACCAAGCCGCGCGAGCTGGCCCGTCAATGTGCCCCGGTGGAGATGAGTCCGCTCTCAAGGAGGTCTTGCCGCTCCTGCAAAAGGTCGCCGCCAAGGACAAGGATGGAAAAGCATGCGTGGGCATCGTCGGAAAAGGAGGAAGCGGGCACTATGTCAAGATGGTGCACAACGGCATTGAACACGGTATGATGAGCGCCATTTGCGAAGCTTGGGGCATAATGCGGAAGATGGGCATGGGCTACGAGGAGATCGGAAACGTGCTTGCTGACTGGAACGCGAAGGGTGAACTGGTATGTCTCTCATTACAAGCCTTTTTCGATGTCTCGAGTACCCAGGAACGGTAGCACTGACGGGCAGCTCCACAGAAAGGCACATTCCTCGTCTCCATCGGCGCCGACCTCTCCCACAAACGCGAGCCCGACTCCAGCTCCAAACCACAACACTCACAACACCCGCTCGTCATCTCCGAAGTCCTCGATAAGGTAGTCCAAGACGTCACTGGCGAAGAAGGAACGGGCATCTGGTCCAACACCGAAGCCATCGATCTCCACGTCCCCGCCTTCACACTCAACGTAGCCCACGCATTCCGTCTCGCATCTGCCTTCCGGGGTAGTAGAGAGCAGACAAACAAGGTGTTCGAAGGGGGCTTTCCACCCCAAAGCCTGAAGGTGGAAGACAAGTCTGCATTCGTTGAAGACCTGCGAAAAGCGACGTATGCTGCCTGCCTAGCGAGCTTCATGCAAGGCCTCAATATCATTGCCGCAGCGGACAGGAAGCATGAATGGAACATCAACTACGCCGAAGTGTGGCAGATTTGGCGCGCAGGCTGCATCATCCAAGCCGACTACCTGTCCGACGAGATCCTCGGCCCCGTGCTCAAAGCGCCTTCCGCAAGCGCCGAGTCCATCAACCTGCAGCACAACGCGCGGACTGCCAAGGACGTCCGGAGCTGCTACGCCTCACTACGCCGTGTGGTTGGCAAGGCAGTTGAGACGGACCAGGTGGCTCCCGCTTTGAGCGCTAGCCTGGAGTACTTTAAGATTGTTTCGGGGACGGATCTGCCGACGAGTTTCTACGAAGCCGAGCTGGATTACTTTGGCTCGCACATGTTTGATATGAAGGGGGATCGGTCGAAGAAGGTGAGGAAGCCGATGGAGGGGAAGCATCACTTCGAGTGGAAGCCCGCCGTGAGTCAGGCGCAGGCTTACGGGAGTGAGCCTAAGCTATGAGCGATGATAGCTATGATCGGGGGAATAGAATGGGTGTTACAAGGCTAGAATGGCGTCGCGGGTGTACTATCATGATAGATCCGAGGTACAACTTCTCGATAGCGTGAATCGTAATGGGCTCGTCTCTCTCGACTGATAATCCACTTTAGATACGGTATGTACCAGCCCAAGCTGTCAATCCAAGTGCTCCTCTTCTCTGCCGTCCTCGTGATGACTCCATCTTTTTCAAAACAAACCTGCCCGAAGAATCGAGCGCATAACGCCAACATCCCCCATATCAGTCCCTAGCCTCGCGCTGTGCCAACGGTGCAGAAGTGCACATAATTTACCCCGTGAATCGACTATACAGTGCAACCCTGCAAGCACAACCCCCTCACTATACCACTCAACCCCCGAAGTATTGGGTTCGGAAAAAGGTAGCCATCGGGCACAGCCTCGAACGTGCAGTCACCCCCGCCGAACTTGTAAATTAGACATTGCAGCACAGTTTCATCTCCGACGAGGAGTCCGAATCTGTCTTCGGGGGTGGTTGCCATCTTCCGCAGTCGTAGGACAGTACGGGAGAATAGTACGCCACCTCGCGGTCGCAGCCCTGCAATTTTCCGATCTCTTCTTGGTGGGGTTCCGTTACTTTGCCAGGCTGATAAGCATTGGGGTTTTGGAAGGAGTTCTCAATTCAAGTCGCCGGCATTGATGTCTTCGCATCCCGATGTGTGAATGAACTTCAAGCACTCTTGAAGAAGCGACGTGCTTTTCATCTGTTAATTGCAGCCGAAAACCTTCCTCGTCGAAGGTGTCTCTCCATGACCACAACGCCGGACACGTGAGTGACACGGGGAAACGTCGACGCGGCGAGTTCTGCAACAGCTCAATACGGTAACTATGCAAAGCTCCCCGCGCAGACCTCCAGCTCGCAATCCCGAAGCTCCGGCCCCGTCCCTAGACCCTTCCCAAATCCCACTCCAGCCAACCCTCCAGATCCCTAGCACTGCCCCGTCCCCCAAACAAACCCCGTGCTCCTCACCAACTCCGCACCTGTCTCCTCCCCAACCATAACCGTAACATTAAAGTTCGCCATCGACACGCTCCCACTAACACCATACAAACTATACACCCCCGCACTCAGGAGCATCTCCTTGCCCATCCAATTCTGCAACGCCTCCGGTGCCGTCGCCGGAATAGTGACATTCGTCAGCGTGTTCGACTTATCGGGCCCTAGGTAGGCGGACGAGGAGTAGGAGCCCAGAGTGAAAGGGTAGCCGGGGCTGGGTGCGAGACCCCATGCGACGGCGATGTCGGCAACGGCTTGGATGTAGTTCTCGGTGATGAGGGTGAGGTTGTACGGTTGGGAGGGTGCGAGGGTTGAGGGGGCCGCGATGCCGATTATGCGGGCGGAGCTTAGGGCGCTGGCGGAGAGTGCTGTGAGGAGGGTGGAGAAACGCATTTCGAGATTGCGGACGGTGGGCTCGGTTAAACGATACTGAGGCCGTGGGGTAAGTTATCGATGCTATTTCTTGGTTTCCGAAAGGGGAGATCGTGGTAGAGAAGCTGGGGAGAAGGTGTTGTAGTGGAGTGACTTCGAAAGCAGTTAGTGGTACTTATAGTCTAGCAGCTTCACATCCATTCCTTAACCTTTTCCAAGTCGACTAGAGATGCTAAACAGGAACAATTGCTACGGATGGTACGGTGGCATTATTGGAAGACGCAGATCCATGGACGGTTGTGGCTTTGTCTCACCGTCAGCCAAGCGAAGATCTCCCGGCGCACCTATGAGACCCTTAGAAGCTTAAGGCTCTTGTACACGCGAGTGGCACCTGTCAAGGAAAGCGAAATTTAGCTCGTGCAATGCTACTACATTCGATCGGATACGAGAACAGCAGCCGTATCATCCGAGACTTTTCGTAGAACTGGGCGGAGCCTCCGGGGTGCGCGCGTCATACAGTTCAGCGCGACCTGTAATAGCACCGGTGGCGACCGAAAACCAATGGTAGGATGGGATACCATAAGTGAACAGCGAACGTGATGAGCTTCGTGAGGAAAGGCGTGATTGATGCGACGTCATGGCTCGGAACGACTGCGTGGATTAAGTACTGTATCCGTCCACTACTATTTTTGGATCAGTGACGATCGCTCGACGTGTTAGGCGTGAAACCCATCACGGCGCGGTCCCGCGACACGATATCTGTATAACAGTACTGATTATTTAGCGACGAAATTATTCCCACACATTGTTCTCCTTCCAATGCATATATCTCACGCAACTACAGCTCATAGTGCTCGGGAGTGCTGAACTCTGCGTACAGTCAGTGTCCATCCAATCAAGGGGAGCAGCACCGATTTTTGGAACTCACCTTTCAGCCAATCGATCACGAAGTTTTTGACGAACTGCTGAGCGTACACGATCTGATTCGGTGGCAGGATCGGCGTCGTCTCATTCGCAAAGATGCCATTCTCCTCCCAATGATGGACCGCATGCGCAATCTCAAGCCATGGCTTTTCCGTCGTAGAATTCCTCGAGTCAGGGTACCAGAGAGGACTAGCAGGCCTCCAGGGATCCGCGTTTCCTCCGATGATGGCGAGGCGTGGGTACTCAATGTTGTAGTCGCCGTATTTGTTTACCTGCGAGGTATCCGGCGGAGAGGTGATGTTGAAACCATCCCGGCAGAAGATGGTAAGATAGTCGAGATCTAGGGTTCGCGAAATGAGAGGCATGATGTCAGGTGGTGTGTTGCCCGTTTGGATGTATCCCCACTCAGTGCATACCTGCCAATACCAGCTCCTCCAGTAGTTCGCTGTGTCAAGATCGGTTTGTTGCCAATAGGTTGCGTTGAGTTGAGTAAAGTATGAGTCTTGGGACTCCCCTGATGCGTTCCAAGCTGCTACAGAAGTATCGCCATAGTAACCGATGCCGTTCAGGACGATGTCCTCGACAAGTGTGTCGTTTTCATATCCTGCGGCAGAAACAAGATCTGCCACGGTCGCCCTTTTAGATTCGAGTTCAGGGTAATTGAGACTCCCAGAGAGGTTCCCGCAGTAGCTGGCATGGGTCAGCACGGAACGTGAGAGAATTATTGTGAGTACTCACTAAAAGAAGGACGGCGAGTTGACCTCGGGATCCCAACTAGCAATGGTCAATTTCAGCAGGCGCCCGGCGTGTGTTGCGCAACTCACTTGGTGCTTTGCCAGCCATAGATTGCGGTAAAGATATTCGCAAAATCCCGGTTGTCGGTGACATTTGCTAGGCCGAAAGTTTCCTTGAGAGTACTGATCTTGTCCGTGTTGTTCATGAGAATGTTGTCCATGACGTCAATCAGCGTCTGTGTGTTCTTAACGCAATCCGGTGGAGCGAATAGCCTGATGGGTTCAAAGTACTCCCAGTAGTCGTAGATGGCAACGGTGACTCCGGATGAAGAGATCGTGCCCCAGAAAGTGTCGGGATATGCAACACGCAGGAAGGCGGCCTGGGCTCCAGCGTAAGAGCCTCCGTAGGCGATCCACGGAGTGTTGGGTGCAGTTAGATCCGCATCAATCCCCTCGAACTTGACATTTCTGGCGAAGTAGTCGACGTCTGCTAGTGCTTGCTCGGTGGAGAGGAAGCGCAGGTTCTCCACGGATACGTCGGGAAAGGGGAAGCTGGTGCCGTAGTAGCGATGCTCGAGAATGACGCCTATGCCTGCGGTGGCCTGAGCTACTTGATTGACGATGCCCTTTTGCAGATAAGGCAGACGGTCGGTTCCGTACGTCTCTCCGGATAAAAGCACGAAGATGGGTCCGCCCGGCTTATAGTAGGTGGCATCGAACCAGTACCGCAAATTGAAGGTGCCATTCAGGTGCGGCTCGTATCGCGTCTCATTCGGGAAGAAGTCGATGGGCACCGAGAGATTGTAGGCTGGGTACAGTTCTTCCGGGTCGACGTCGCGCTTCGCGAGCGATTGACGCGCCCTGATCTCTTCGGCCTTTGCGAAATGTTATCCATAGCTCCACTACATTGGGCCGAAAGATGGTACCTTTTGGGTCAATTGACCAATACTGGGGTGTCCAACGTGCACTGCGCCTGCTTCGAGACCGAACAGCAGCCCGGCAACGACGGTAGAGAAGCGCATGACGGCGGAACGCGGCACAAACGCGGGAAGCTGGGAAAAGAGGTGGTACTTGGGCTCAATAAGTATTAAACAGACAGCTCGATGACGATGCCATAGCTGCTGCGCGTGCAGGGATAGCTCCGGGGACGCCTGTTTATCGGGTGTGTTTGGGGAAGGTGGATAAAGTAGGTACGAAGCGCCTATGCTCGTTTCAGCAGGCGGGCGGGCAATCAGCAAACGCAGGATCGGTAGCGCAAGCAGCCTTCAAGGGTGAATTGATAGCATTTACCGCACGCCGGCCTTCCGGGTGGCCCTGTTCGGCGCCGTGATTCGGTTAGGGCCGTCGTACGGCATTGGGCCCGGAGTCATCGCGTCGGAGAGAGAGGTGACGCAGCAGCGGAGGCAGCGAGGTGAGGTGGAAGAGGAGCTGTATGTTGCCGGCGCCTCCCGTCCGAGTTGAGATTAGGTTTCGCGTCACTGGCCAATCATCGTCAGGCAGGTCTTGGGCACTGGCCGGCACATTATCCTTCCTCTTCTCTCCGACGACATGGAAACCAGAGAAAGACAGAATGCGAGACTGTTTCCGACCGTGACGCTCGTACCGTGATGAGTGAATTGGGTGGCGCTGGGTACAATAGCAAGGCTTCAGCCGAAGGACGAGCAAGCCCCTTAGGTTGAGCCCCGTACTTTTCTCCATCTCAATTCGGCTTTCGACTGCCTCTCCTTCGTAAATGTTGACTTTGATCAGGAACTCGTGAATCAATACTACTCCATCCAACCCCTTTTGCCCGTGAAAGAGTATGAAGCAGACCAAGGAGAATGATCTCGGGAAACGAACCTTGTGATTGTTTGCCAGTAACCGTGACGTGATCCATATCTCATATTCTTTCCAGCGTCTACATGGACTACTCGGGTGTGGGGTGCCTAGAGTCTAGATACTCACTTCCACCGTGATGGAAGTTGCCTGACCAATCACGGCTTGGCAGCTCCTCGCTTTACATTGTCACCTCCCGCGCAGTCTCACTTGTAACTCTTGTTCTCGTTTGCGCTGATTCCCCCAGCACATCTCTCATCATGAACGGAGACGGCCCAGAACCAAAGCGGCACTGGCGCAAGCACTTCCTTCCCCTCGAATCGAACCCAGATGTCTTCACCGAGCTCATCCACAAGCTCGGCATGTCGGATTCCCTCAGTTTCCAAGATGTCTACTCGCTCGATGATCCCGAGCTGCTCGCGTTGATTCCGCGCCCAGCCCACGCGCTTGTCCTGGTCTTCCCGACAACGAGAGCGTACGAGAAGCGGGTCGTGGACGAAGATGCTAGGCTGACCGAGTACGTCGGCTGTGGGGACGGGGAGGGAGTAGTCTTCTTCAAGCAAACTATCAACAACGCCTGTGGACTGTATGCTATTCTCCACGGAATCTGCAACGGCAGTGCAAGGGCGTTGATGGGTATGTTTACTGTGGCACTTGGGAGCGCATCCCGTGATCAACAGCTAAAACTAACCGGCATAGGAGACGAAGCTCTCATGGCCAGCCTGCTCAAGGCTTGCACACCTCTCAAGCCAGACGAGCGGGGACTAGCGCTCGAAGATAGCAAGGAGCTCGAAGAAGCCTACGCTTCGGTGGCTAGCAAAGGCGACACAGCACCACCGGAAAACCCCGAAGTAGACGTCGACTACCATTACATCTGCTTCGTGAAGTCTCAGCAGAACGGGCATTTGTATCAAATGGACGGCATGCGCAAACGACCGCTCGACCTTGGCCCTCTCTCGACGGAAGAAGACGTGCTTTCAGACGCGTGCCTCCGCGTCATCCGCGACATGATTGCGAGCGAGCAGGGTGCAAACTTAGGATTCAACCTCATGGCTCTGGTGTCTGAATAGTACCTCGGTGCTTTTGATATGAAAAGATGTTGGGATGGTGCAGGGATATGTAGGTGCGCAAGGAGTCACACTCTTCGTAGGAGATCTCGGAAGAGCGAGGAAGTGTGAACTATGAAGGACCTTTTTTGTTCTTGCAACGGAAAGCACGGGCGATTGGTGCAGCCGCATGCACCGCATCGACGCAGAACGCGAAGATGAGGGATGCTCCCCAAGGGGACTTGTGAAGGTGTCGGAGACCAAGTGGCTGGTGTGCGGGTTGCTTAGGTAGAAGTCATCAAAGCTGCAGTAGAAATGATGGAACACGCGTCTTATGATTCTCCTGACATGAAGGAGGCTCTCTAGAGGGTGTGTGAGCGTGAGGAAGCGGAGTGAAGCCAGAGAGAGAAGGTTTAGGCAGCGCCAAGAGCTCCGAGTCGCGCCAAGCCTTTTCCCCAACTTCACCTGCAGCTCCGCTCCTCGACAATCCTCGAAGCCAACATCGAGAACCTGACCCATATTTCCCAGTCCACCCGCGTTGCTGAACGACCCTCTATATCCCCACGCGCTGCGTTAGCCGCCCACGATGACGAAGAAGCGAAAGAGGTACCCCGACCTCAACCAGAAGCTCGAGCGGCCCTGGTGCTACTACTGCGAGCGCGACTTCGACGACCTCAAGATCCTCATCTCGCACCAGAAGGCCAAGCACTTCAAATGCGACCGCTGCGGCCGGCGCCTAAACACAGCCGGAGGTAAGTAAACCACTCGGCTTCGACAATCCAGGCCCCCTCTCGCCCGACTCCATACTAACGTCCGCCCCAGGTCTCTCCGTGCACATGAACCAAGTCCACAAAGAGAATCTCACGCACGTCGAAAATGCGATCCCCGGGCGACAAGGCCTCGACATCGAGATCTTCGGCATGGAGGGCGTGCCGGCGGAGATCGTGGACCAGCACAACCAGCAGGTGACGCAGAAGCACTTCGCGGAGGAGGCAGAGCGGCAGCGGATGACGGGGAATCCGGCGCGCGGGGCGTTTGCAAATGGAGCGGTGGTGCCAAATAAGCGGGCTCGGGTTAACGAGAGCTTGGAGGAGATCGAGAAGAGGGCGGAGAAGTATCGGCAGGATAGGGCGAATGGGATTATTCCCGCGCCGGCGCCGCCTGTTGCGGAGGTGGTGCAGATTCCGGTGAGTGCATGAGTGGAGCGACGGTCGCGTTCTATGGCAGGGCTAACAGATGCGTTTGTAGACACCGCCCGCGGTTCAACCCTTCGGTGCACCCCCAGGCGCCGCAGCACCTCCCTTCCTGCCCGGCCAACAATTTCCTCCCCCAGGAGCACCGCAATTCCCGCCAGGCCAGGCCTTCCCACCTGCATATCCCCCGCGACCCGGCAGCATCCCCGGCAGCTCAGGTCTTCCCCAGCGACCCGGCTTCGGCGCTCCACCACCAGGTGCGTTCCCGCCTACGAACGGAGCACCTCCGGTTGGAGCAGACCCAAGCGCGCTATCAGCGTCATTGGACGACCTCATTGCAGACGTTACGAAGGGTGCTGCCGGCGCTGCGCCCCCAGCTCCAGCTCCAACTCCAGCTGCGGAACCCGCTGCGGCGGAGAAGAAGGGCAAGAAGGATAAGAATATCAAGCTGGTGTTCTTCGACGACGCTGTGAGTCCGGAGGAGAAGATGGCGGCGCTGCCGAGGTTTGCAGACTTCATGCGGACGTGATAGGGACGATCTCTCTGTCTCTCTCTCTTCGTATCTACGGTTTCGTCTCTTCGACGGGTGGGCTCTAAGGCCACAGCGCTTGTTCTTGACGAGAATTGCTTGTGGCGAGGGTGGCCATATAGGGGGAAAACAGATATGATGCTTCAGAAAAGCCCCACTGAGGGTCCGGTCTGCGACGGCGGCGGATCATAACATCACATTGTATTATATGCGTCCGAACTGGGTGTCAAAAAGCGAAGTGCTTGCAGCTTGTCCGTCTATCTACCTCGCACCATCTTCCCGCTCCTGATGCAATGTGCGGTTCAATGTGGATACCAGTTCCGAGCTGTCACCGGCGAAATCGCACAAGACGCTGGCTGACTGAAGCATGTACAAAGAAGATTCATTCAGCAAGCGCAACACTTGCGCAGCGTAGGCTAGAAAAGCCGATGTCTACAACAAACAGTGCTAATCTAATTCCCCTCATAGTCCAGTTCCTCGCCCTCTTCCTCTTCATCCTCGTCATACTCCTCGCTCTGCTCGTCGCTGCTCCGGTCCTCGCTCGCTCGCGCCCACTCCGCACTCTCATCAAGACTCTCGCCGAGGTCAAGCCCGCGCGTAGACTCAAGGCCCATTCTGCCCTCCTCGCTCGCGGTAGAGCCAGTGATGTCCTGCTCGGGGATCGGTTCTACTTCGCGCAACGCCTCTTTTTGCGCACGTACATGCTGTTCGTGGTCGTCCTCGCCCTGCGTTGTTGCGAAGCCCACGCTCTTCCCGTTGCCTGCTGCGTGCGAAGCCTGGGAGTGGGAGGTGCGTCGTTCTTCGATAACGTCACCGTTCCAGGGGCGACACTCCTTCACGAGCTCGCCACAGCGGAGGCATGTCCATCCCTCGCCCTCTTCGTTTGCGATCCTCTGCGCGAGGCAGGCGAAGCAGTAGATACACCCACACGGCACCGCCTCGTACGGGTTCGTGATATCCGTGGCCGCGGAGCCAACCACGCCGCCACCGCCAGCAGACTGTGAGATGATGTCTTGTTCAGTCGCAGTGGTGGGATTCTGGTCGCGGTAGCAGATGGCGCAGGTGCGTTCGGGGAGGAAGCCGAGCTCGCCTGCGGTCTTCGAGTCGTCATCCTCGTCGGTGGAGGAGGGTGCTCTGCCGAGGAGGGATAGAATGGAGGTGCGGAGTTTGCGCCATGTGCGGGAGAGGATGCGGCGCCAGCGGGAGATGCCAACAAGGGGGAGGAGGAAGAGTAGGAATTCGGTGAAGGCGTGCCAGACGAGCTGGCGGTTGAGGTACTCGAAGGATACCTCCCTGCTGGCAGAGTGCGATGTCGGCGCGAGACGCAGGCGCAGGAGACGGTCTGTCAATGTTCTATATCGGCCGTTTACGAGGAAGACGAGGAAAGAGGCCAGGGATGCGACGTCGTGTGCTGAGTTTATGTACTCGGTTATCCGCGAGGCAAGTCGCAGCGTCTCCGACTGCGGCCTGGTATAGTCTTCCGAGGTCGAGAGGAGATACTCTTCCCACTTCGTCCACGCGTAACGTCCCCCAACTGTTATCAGCCCATAGGCAGCCTTCTGCCACTTCTTGGGCAGCGGCCGATCCGGCGCACTGCTTCTCGCATCTGTGTACCGCAGCCCCTGTAGATGCGCGCCGTAACTCGCATTGTTGTTCCATATGCTCAGCTTGAACAACACCAGTCTCAGGCCTAACAGAATCTCCGGCGTGTATGTGTCCGTGATATGCGACCCAAAGTACTTCAGTCCTTCCGAAACCTGCCCTTTCAACAACTCCAACAGCTCTTCATCCAGCAATTCCGCGTCTACCTGGCCCACGCGGAACTCCGGTCGGGTGCCTTCGCGGCCTCTTATCGCGTTCCATGCAGATAGGCCCGTGGTGCCGAGTGTGTTGAAGGGGAAGGGTAGGCGGGATACCGAGCTTGCGGAGCTGCGCGCAGATGTGGAGGCGTCATGGTTCGCGCGCGCGCGTTGAGCGCGGCGGGCAGCTATGCGTTCTTGAGCGGCGGCGAAGTCTGCGGAAGGCATTGAGGGTCATTTGGAGGGAGGAGAGCGAGGAAACAGCGAAGGGGGAGGTGGTGGTTGAAAGAGAATGTGAACGTGATAGCGTGATCCGCGTTGAGAGGCCTGGGCCGAGGTCTAGGGCCACTCCAGCCGACGACGGCAGTGGGGCGGAGGTGAGAATGCTAGCGTAGCTATCTTGGCTGCATCTTGTCTTGAGAAATCGAGGGAAACCCTCTTTTTTGGGTCTTCACGTGCAAGATCGGTGGAGACGGGCGTATTCGATGGAGCAGACAGGGCGCGGAAATAGGTCGGAACGCGGCTGCTGATACGGAGCGGGTGTGACGGAATTTGGCGATTCGGAGCATTGCGGGGAGCTTTTTGGTGAAGTCCACGCCAGCAAATAAACAAGCTCGAACATTGTGTGCCTCAAGCCCTTTCCTGTGCCTGGGTGAGCAGGACACTTCTCCCCTCCGCTGCCGAGCTTCCGCCCGCCATATATCGCCCTTCGCCCCCTCGACTCTCTCCACGCCGCACAGGTTGCTGTCGATTGACCCCACCACCGCCGCAATTTTGAGACAGCTTCCAGTCCGGCGGACTCGAGCCATGGACGTCGAATTCAGCGTGATAGAGGTGCCGGGGGAGGCAAACCCTCTGACCGAGGGCATTCTCTTCCATGTCCTGCGCTCGGCGTCTTCGACGGACCCGACGCAGATCCAGACTGGCACCAAGCAGCTGCAGGAGTGGGAAAAGGCGCAGGGCTACTACCCTTTGCTTCAGGTCAGTATACCTCGAGAGTCGCATGCACTTGGACGCTGATGCCTTTCTAGTCCGTCTTCCTCGACAAGTCCCTACCGTACGAGGTCCGCTACCTCGCCATCATCCAGCTGAAGAACGGCATCGACAAATACTGGCGCAAGACGGCAACCAAGTATGCTTTGACGACCATTAACAGCAAACGTATCCTGACGGTCAACAGCGCTGTGCACAAGCAGGACAAGGCAACGATCCGGGCGAGGCTGCTTGAGAGCGCCGTCAATGAGGCAGACCAGCGTCTAGCGCTACAAAATGCCTTGGTGGTCGCGAAGATTGTCCGCTTCGAGTTCCCGGTGGACTGGTACAACAGCGCATGTGGTTCCAAGGTAGCTTATGCTGACATTTGACAGGCCAGACCTCTTCCAACAGTTGCTCCAAATCCTCCGCGCCTCCACGGATCCGAATGCTTTCCGCCTGCAACTACCTCGCACCCTCCTCGTGCTGCTATACATTGTGAAGGAGCTGTCCACGGGGCGCCTGCTAAGAACCCGGCAGAATCTACAGAGTGTGACGCCGGAGATATTGAATGTTCTCGGCACCATCTACATGAACAAGGTCCAGAGCTGGCAGGCTTTCTTCCGCGATGGCGGAGACGACGAAGGCGGTGCCCTCGAGAACATTGAGAACAGCCTGCTCGCCATCAAGATCCTGAGGCGGCTGATCATCGCAGGTTACGACTTTCCCGGGAGGGAGAAGGACGTCCAAGAATTCTGGACACTGTCCCGGAGCCACTTCGCCGACTTTCTTCCATACGTGATGGAAGAAGGTTCCCCGCTTGCACCACCTGTCCGGAAGCTTGTAGAGAAGCACTTGATGCAGCTCGCCAAATTCCATCTAGCAATGGCCACAACGCACCCAGCGGACTTTGTCCTATTACCGAATTCTCTAGATCTTGTTCAAGCCTACTGGAGTCTTGTCTCGCGACTTGGAGAGACGTGGGGCTCGAAGTCTCTGGACGGCGCCACGATTGGCACCGACGGCGACCAAGAGGATGATGCCCCCATCCTCGAGCGCTTAGGCTTGAAGGGTCTGCTTCTGATTCGCGCCTGCATTAGGATGGTCTTCTATCCAGCGAACACTTTCCGCTATAAACATCAACAAGAGAAAGACGAGCGCAACAAGGCCACGCAGATGATCAAGTCAGAGCTGCTCACTGATGATCTCGTCCGCGAAATAATTTCCGCTCTTGTCACACGCTTCTTCGTTTTCAGGCCGAGTGACCTACGCATGTGGGAGGAAGAACCCGACGAGTGGGAGAAGATGGAAGAGGGCGGGGAAGACTGGGAATTCGCGATCCGGCCTTGCGCAGAGAAACTGTTCCTAGACCTCGCAAAGAATTTCAAAGATTTGATCATCCAGCCTCTGCTTCAAGTCTTCCATTCGGTTGCTAGTGAGTCCTCACAATCGCAGCCAGGTCGCTTATGCTAACAAGCAACAGCACCAGAGAACGAGGATATTCTCTTCAAAGACTCTGTATACACCGCCATTGGTCTGGCAGCCGACATCCTCCACGATCAGCTCGACTTCGATTCGTTCATCACCAACACTTTGGTTGCCGAGGCCCAGAAACAGAAGCCAGGATTCAACATCATCCGCCGCCGCATAGCTATCATCATATCCCAATGGATAGCTATCAAGGTCGCGAAAGAGAAGAAACCGATTGTCTATCAGATATATCAGCATTTGCTGGACAAGAATGATCCGCTCAACGATCAGGTCGTACGAGTTACCGCTGGAAGGAAGTTCAAGGACGTTGCTGACGAGTGGGAGTTCGATGCAGATAACTTCTTGCCGTACGCCCCTGTTATGTTGGAGAGATTAATGGCGCTGGTGCAGGAAGTCGAGCTGCAAGAGACCAAGATGGCGCTGCTCAATACCATTAGCATCATAGTCGAGAGGCTTGAACACCATGTAAGTTCTTTGGAGGAATTGAGAAGTTCGCGCTGACTATTGTTAGATCACCCCATATGCTAATAACATCATCTCCCTCCTTCCACCATTATGGGAACAGTCCGGCCAGGAGCATCTCATGAAGCAGGCCATCCTCACAATCCTCGCCCGCCTCACGAACGCCATGAAGGCTGAGTCCCGCTCTTTCCACATGTCCTTCCTTCCCATCATCCAGAGTGCCATCGAGCCGGGCTCTGAAACCCAGGTCTACCTCCTCGAAGACGCGCTCGACCTCTGGTCATCCATACTCGCGCAGACACCCTCTGCTCCTGAACTTGCGCCTCCGCAACTATTGAACCTACTCCAGTATCTCCTCCCACTATTTGCGATGGACAACGAGACCCTTCGCAAAGCCATCGAGATTACCGAGGCGTATCTGCTCCTTTCGCCGGCGTCCGTGTTGGCTGACAACTTCCGACCCGAGCTGCTCCGTGCGCTGGCAGAGCTGATCGGCAATTTGAAGCCAGAAGCCAGCGGCACGGTCTCGCATCTCATGCAATGCATTATCCGCGGTGCCGATGGTCTGGGTGGCGAGCAGGCTGTCAAAGTCCTCGTCGGCGATCTTATTTCCACCGGCTTCCTCGCGAAGATCATGGAAGGTCTCCATGGCGCATGGACGCACCACCAATCTCACGGCCCGTACCGCGAGCTGCCCTCTCGTGCCGTCGACGGCGTCGTGGAAACAGACTACTTTACTGTCCTCGCACGGATCGGGCTTGCGTCACCGGCAGTCCTTCTGGAAGCCTTGTCGTCGATTGGTGGCGCAGAGTTGGAGAAGACGTTAGACTGGCTGCTGGAAGAGTGGTGCGGACATATTGAGAATATTGGCGATCCGCCGAGTAAGAAGCTCATGACGCTTGTGCTGACGCGACTGCTGGAGACGGGCGCGCCGTGGATCCTGGGCCGGCTGCAGAGTCTGATTGTCGTGTGGACGGATGTGCTGGGCGAGCTGCTGGATGGCATGGATGATATGAGCGCTGAGTATGTGGACCCATTCGTCCTACTTTCCCACTGTTGCTAATGCTGCGATTCAGTTCTCTCTACTGGCCCGAAGAACCCACGCCCTTCATCCCGAACGAGCCCGAAGCCCCCGAAGACGCCCGCAAGCGCGAACTCATCTACTCGGACCCCGTGCACCGCATCAACCTCGTCGCCTTTGTGCGCGAGCACTTGCAGCAGGCTATCCAAGGTGTGGGAGGCGAGCAGCATTTCCAGGAGGAGTGGCTGAGCAGGGTGGATAAGGATGTGCTGAAGGGATTTGGGGATCTGAGGATTATGTGAGAGGTATCTTCAAACACCCGTTAGCTGTTAGGAAGTACATTCCCTGCGGCTGGACGAAGTGGGGATAAATTTGAAGGACACGGGCCGTGAGGCGAAGTTCAGGGGAACTTGTATCTTTCGAGGCTGGGAGACTTACAAGAGGAAGCATAAGACCTCCGTAGTCGCCGGACGTATCATGCTCCGAAAGAAATGTCGCTGTGTATCCAGTGTCTGTCAAGGGAGACCTAGATATATGTACCGATTCCAGTCCCCGCATGCGTGATCCTAGAGGCCTTCAGCCCATTTACCACCCACCACGCGAATGATCGAGAAAGTAAACACGTAGGCTGAGCTACGCCGATGTATACGCCTTCTCGCGGTTGGTCGGAGCCTCGACCTGGTTCGTAAACTCCAGCTTCTTTCTCATCGCATCGGCTTTCAGTATATAACGATAACTATCAACTGAGCTTGACATGTGGCAGCCTGAAGACCTTCATGGTGTCAACTGTTCCCGGTCGGTTTTCGCGCTGTGAGTGAATGCTACCTCCTGGCTTTTACAACGAGATGATTCAGACTCTTAATAGTGTATTGGGTGAAGCTTAAAGTACTCGGCGTGTAGAAAGCGTGTGCCTTCGTCTTGTGAATGGGGTGTGGCAGTTCGTGGGTAGAAAGAGCGTGGGAGCGGGGTGCTACGAATACCAACGTCTGGTTCGTGCATTTCGGGAGCTACAGCTCAAAGCCTTCAGCGGTAACAGATGATTCCGGTCTGTAGCCGTACGAACGGCATTGCTGGCGTTGAAGACTTCCCATCTCCTACCTCTTCGCGTGGAAACCGTAAGGGGATGCGGAGCGTAGGCTAGGGGATGAACTATTGCTACGGCGTAGACCACAGCTCAATAATTCCAGCAAACGCATACAAGTCTATTCCCGCGATGGTTCGACACCGATGTCCATGGTGGCTCTTGCGGTAGGGAATTCTCCGGATCTAAGGGCTCGCCGTACAAGTAAGGAAGATTAGCTCGTCCCTTTTACGCACTCGCGAAGGCCTCTAGAGTAGCTATTACGCACGTCGTTCTACCCGGAGAATTCCACACCATGAGAGGGCGGTTCAGGTTGAAAGGTGGTGTTGGAGAGAGGAGGCCTCGGGTCGAAGTGTGGACCGAGCAGCCATGACGCCTACCCCACTACGCCTCGTCGCCCCACGTATCACGGCATGCCCGGGTCCAAGCTTTGCTCGTGATGCGTTCCTCGGTTATCGTCGCCCCTCTTTCCGCACTTTGTACCCGATTTCGCCTTGACTAATCGCGTGCCCACAATTTCTCTCTGCTATATAAATAAATAAAACACTGAAAATACCATAATTCCATGGCAAGATGGCCGAGTGGTTAAGGCGCTAGCTTCAGGTGCTAGTGGAGCAATCCTCGTGGGGTATGTTCGTTCTCCACCCCTTCCAGTAACATTACTAACATCTCATAGTTCGAGTCCCACTCTTGTCAACATACCTTTTTGCCTTTTGTTTTGCATCCAGTTAGTTTTCGTGGGCATGTTGGCGCCTCATGGGTGGTATTTTTGGGTCAGTGGAGCGGAGAAGCCGCGTGGATCCGTTTGTGCTAAGCGAGTTGGAGGGAAACGTTCAGGTTGTATCTTCGCAGAGTGACGCTTCAGCCCATAGCTAAAGTGCCTTCTACCTATAATTGTAGCTACAAATTTTGGAATAGAGTGCCTGCACACCCAGAACACATTGCCATGCTCTCCATAATAATCTTAAACAATGCATATCTTCTCCAACCTCTTCTGCTTCACAACTCCAGTACACCAGCGCCATGCACATACGCCTCTTCCAAGGGCCGGTGTTTCCCATCCTCCCTCCTCCGTCGAAGTTGCAGATCCAGTCGTTGAACTAAGCCCAATCTCACAATGGGGTTTTGAGATTGGGTTTAGAGGTCGATGAATCTGAAGGGTTGGACGAAGGAGGCTAGTAGTGCGGGGTTCTCTGGTTCCTGCAGAATGAGATTCATGGGACTGGTTAGTTCCCGTCAGATCTCACAGCGCGGGTACCTACATGCCCAGGTATATTCATTGACAGCGAGCAAACTGTGCTGAAGGCATTGTAATGGAAGGGGAATTTTCTAGACAGGAGGTCGAGTGCACCACGTCCAGAGCTGCCAAGAACGCCGTCTTTCCTTCAAATATGGGGGCCATGACTCGAAAGCACATGGCCCGAGCTTGAACATCTCCATGCCATCATCCCTCCGCACGAGCTGACGCTCCTTCCTCCACCTTCGCAGCCGTTGATCGCATCGCTTGGGTCCTGGCCTGTATGAGCTCTATTGATCCTATGTCCGTTTCCTAGCACGTTTATACCCGCCGCTCTCTCGCAGGGCGGCCTGCGATTCCCTTCAAACATCGTTCAGCTCGAGCCCGCACAGCCATTCGTTCCAATTGGGGCATCCGACGCTTCTTGTCGCTCGCAATCATGAGAAACTGGGTCGCCTTCAATGAGCGACTATGGCTGGACATGCTTCTCCTGCTCGGCTTCTTGGCCTTCTTTACGTTAGCCAGAGAAAGTAACGGGGAAGCTGCCCCCAGTAAGCTCTCCTTCCAGCCTGTTCCGCGCCAGCAGTCACTAAATCTCGACAGCAGAGAGAGAAGCGGTTTACGAGACCGAAAATCAGAATGCTTTCCACCCACTGCGGCCCAATATTCCCCCAGACGAGCCCGTGCGCGAGCACGCGGCCTTCTACTCCCCCACTGCCGTAACCAACGCCCTCCAAGAACTCCACGCTGCGCTCGAAACAATGCAAACCGAATACTTCTCGCTTTGGCTCGGGAAGTGGACCACAGCAATTGACTGGACTGCCGCCGTAATGGGGACCCATGTCTCCGCAACGCTCTCCTCGCTTTCCCACTCGTTGACCTACACCATGCCGGGCACATTTGACAAGACGCGGAAACTCGATGTGGAAGCGCAAATGATAGAAAATGAGATCAACAAATACTTCAGTCATATCATCACGTACTACTTTGGAGAGGACCACTTTGCGATACGGAACCAGGCGTACGACGATATCCTGTGGGTGGTTTTAGGGTGGCTGGAGAGCGTACAATTTATAGATTCACATTCGGACAGCCATTATCCGCCTAGCGGTGAGAACGGAGATGGAGAGTGGTACGCGCGACAGTTCATACCTGCGTTTGCACATCGCGCAAGGGTATTCTATGAATTGGCCGAAAAGGGATGGGATTGGAGACTCTGCGGTGGAGGCCTGACGTGGAATCCACGATTACTACCTTACAAGAACGCCATCACGAACGAGCTGTTCATCTCGGCCAGCATCGACATGTATCTCTACTTCCCCGGCGACGATAACTGCTCCCCGTTCCTAGGCGCGAAGGATCAAGCACACCCCGACTGGAAGAGACTCCACGCACAAGAACAACGCGACCCTGCCGCTTGCCCAGACGGAACCCCAGCGTCTCCAACATACGATCCGATCTATCTCGCGAATGCAATCAATGGTTATGACTGGCTCAAGAACGTTGGGATGACAAATGACCAGGGTCTCTACGTGGACGGCTTCCACATTAAGGACTACTACCGCAACCACAGTAAAACGGAATGCGATGACCGTAACGAAATGGTATACACCTACAACCAAGGCGTGATTCTCTCTGGTCTCCGCGGGCTCTGGGAAGCTACGGGAAACATAACCTACCTCGAAGACGGCCACGAACTTATCCGCAACGTGATCCACGCTACTGGCTGGACAGACACCGACATCGCGCCGACAGTCTCCCTCACGACCCCATCCAAGCACGAAAACCCCGCAAGGAATCCCTACCTCTTCCCAGTACCAGCCGGCGGCTGGGCTGGCCTCGGTGCGCACGGTATCCTCACCGAGCTCTGCGACCCCTTCGGCACCTGCTCGCAAAACGGGCACACGTTTAAGGGAATCTTCTTTCACCACCTAACTACATTCTGCACGCCGCTTCCTCTCGTCCCCGTCCGCCGCGGCAAGACGTTCGGCGCTTCGCCGGCCACGGGTAAACTACATCACCAGAGCTGCAACGAGTATGCGCCGTGGGTGGTCCACAACGCACAAGCCGCGCTTAAGACTCGAGACAGCAAGGGAAAGTTTGGCACGTGGTGGGGCGCGGAGGCGGACCCAGATGCGCGGAGAAAGGCGGAGTGGCCACCTGAGGCGAATCCGCTAATCCCCGGGGACGCTTTCGACTATCGCAATTCGCTTTCTGACGTTTCCGACCCGGGGACGGGCGAGGAATTCATCTTCCAGCCCTTGTCTCCACGCAACGTCCACATTACGAGTGATCTCAATGATCGGGGGCGAGGCCGCACCGTCGAGACGCAGGGTGGTGGCGTTGCTGTAGTTAGGGCTATGTGGGAGTTTTTGAGGCGCTATGAGGGCGGTGATGACTTATAAGTGTTGATACGGAGTGCTTGTCGGCGTAACAGATGGCTATATACTGTTGATGATCGAGGAATTGTACGATACGATACCCTCATTCGCTATTGATATCGGGGCAGCCGGTGCGTGGAAGCACACGAGATATATACGACGCAACGAGAATACATCGATATCACGAGTTCTTCTTTGCATTCCGTCACTCGTCCATCAGTCTGCAGTTAACCCCAGCGATATTTGTCTGTCCGAAGTCATGGAACGCGTTCATCTCTCGCTGGGCACTACTCGCATCGGCAATTCTGACTGCGTCAACACAACGCCCTTCCAGAAGTCCTTCGGCATCAGAATAACACTGAAGCACAAAATAGCCGCTTCCAGCATTTCCATATCCGTCCTTTACAGTAACATCCCAGTTATTTATCTATCCTCATCGACGGAAACACTTCATTCCCGTTTCGCGAGGGCGGTCGCTCAGACGTGCCGTGTCCCCAGGCTTCGACGGCTGCATCGTTTAATGCTACAGCATATACCCTGAAGGCGGAGAGGCCGCCGTATTACCAAGAAGTTGAAACGTGCTCTCCTTCTCGTTGCGCGTACGCTCGGAAGGCCGTCGTGTGAAGGGATGGGATTGGAGACCACGCTTCGCTAACGGTCCTCAAAGGCCGACTGTGGCGACCGCCCCCCTGCCCATACCCGCCCTTTCTGCGAAGCTTACAAACTTTACAGAGTGGAAGGGAGTCGTGGCTCACGCGGCTTACGGTAAGGATATGGAGTGCTTCAGTAAAGTAGAGGGACTCCGGACCACTCGATCTATTGAGCGAAAAGTAGCCGCTTTCCATATCTAGATTATGTACCACGCGAAACGAACTGACTCTTAAACTAGCTCAGAGACGCGCAGGGGAGGTATCATCATCGTCATCATTAGCTTTAAGAAGAGGTATATACACGGCGCAAACCCGCCATCCATCCATCCATCCATCCATCCAGCAACAAAGAGCGACGCGCTGGAGAAGAAGGAAATCTACCAGAACTCCTAACCGCAGGCACCGCGGCTCAGCTCACTACTCATCCGGTATCTTCAAGCTGCCCTTCGTCCACTCGCCGCCGGCAATCGGCCGCGTAAACGCCGTGATATCGTCGCCCTCCGTCTGGTAAAACACATACAGACTATCCCACAGCGTCTTCGTCACATTGCCATCCATCTGCGTCTCCGCGAACGCCGTGCACGTCAGATGCGTGCCACCGAGGCCGGGCACGGGGCCCCCCGGATCGGTAATGGTGAACGTGTCGTCCTGCTCGATCGTCGTGTTCTCGGCGCTGTACGTGATGTTGAAGCCCTGCACCGAGCGGTCCGCCATCTGCGCGTAGAAGTAGGTTGTGTAGCCGAGCGATGTCGACGGGTAGACGCCGCGGATCGCGGCGTCTGTTGAGTTCACCCACGAATTGATTGGGTGGGAATCTTCGGACGTGGTCGTGGTGTTTGTGTCCTTCCACCAGATCTCGGTGTCGTTGTTCTTGTTGACCATCATCGCGTAGGTGGTTGTGCCCGTGCCCCATGAGTAACAGCCTACGCCCGCATGTCCATTTTTGCCTTGCCATGGGTTTAATTTTACCCACATGTCCTGCCCGTTGTACCACGCGTACTGCTCGAACGTTGACTCGTCGCTCGCGTACCACAGGTTCATGCCGACGCGCTCATCGAAAGGTATCTCGTTCGCCTGGCCGCTGGCCGTCGGAAACTTGGAATAGTCGGAGTCGCCGTAAAAGTTGCCCTTCCAGCAGGCCTGCAGTCCGACGCTGGGCGAGTCAAATACTTCGAGGTTCAAGCCGCTCAGCGGGCCAGGTTGCCAAATAGAAGTGTCGTTGTTAAACGTCATTTGTCGGATTGTGTTATTCTTGGAGACGTAGAAGAGATGGAACTATACCCGCTTTGTTAGCCAGGTCGACACAAGTCAGGGTGCTGCTCACGTATTGTGTGTGGTTCAGGGCATATGCCACGGCAGAAATGGGCGTCGAATCCTTTGCATCCGTTGCGACAGTCTCCGACTTAGTTCCTCCGATCCACTGCCGATCCGTTGTATACTGCATAAAACGTAAATCACCGGTGTGGTGCTGGAAGTACAGCGTGAAAATGCGGCGTTGATCCTTGTTCCATGATTCGCCTGCCAGCGCAATGCCCGTTCCGTTGAATGCGCCTTGCTTGGAGTAGAAGTTGGCGTCGAGCGCGCCGCCAATGCAGAGCTCCGGGTGATCGAGACAGTACGGATCCGAGGAATTATCTCCATCACTAACATCCCGTCAGCCTTGCAAGAATTAAAAGCATTGCCACCACGTACGAGTCTTTCTTCAATCCCACGCCCAGTCCCACACCAAGAGCAACACCAAGAACGACAATAGCGATAACCAAAGCGATCAGCATAATGAAGAACGTACGCCTCCTCATACCGCACGTCCTCGATTCTTTGGCGGGTACTGCTTGATCGTGGGTGATCGGTTCGCCCTTTTCGTTGAATTGCATTGGCGCAAATTGCGGCGACATAGCGTGGGGAGGAGGTGAACCGGGCGGCGGGCTGTCATAGTGGGCATATTGGGAAGGGTATGGCTCAACAACCTCGAGAGCGGAGTAGTCGGTAGGTGAGCTGGGTGGATATTTCTTGTCGTTGTACGGCCTGTAGTCTAGTCAGATGGTTGCTAAGTCGTCTCGAAGATCGGAACACCATATTCCAGTGGGGTAGGTATGGCACTCACGGGAAGCCATGAGCTTCAACAGGCATCGGCGGCGTATTGTCGATCATCTCAGACAGCGGCGAGGTATACCTCCGAGGAGGACTCGTCGGCGTACCGATCGCCTCCGCATGTCTCCCAGAACCATCAACATGATCCATATTTGCGGAAGGTGGAGCAACGCTTCAGGAACCGACCGAGAAGGAACAGAAACCGTCTGGGCAGCGGGCCGCCAGGCGTTTATCAATAGTAACCGGCGGAACACAGTGCCGGGATGCGGAAGCACCGCTCCAGAAAGCCTTACCCATCAGTGCCACCCACTCATAACCATGCCTTTGGCGCGAACCAAAGCTGTAAAAATCAGCTGAGAGGCGTTCCGGAAGCATTCTATCTCTCATATTGATGCTCGTAATCGTCGTGGAGAGGGTTGATTCGCCGTGGTACGGGGACCTTTTCCTCAACCTAGCTAGAGTGCTCTGAGCCGCAGGATTGCAGCTGAGCGCTCTAATGCGAAGCTAAGATCGAGCGAGAGATTGTGATTTGTCGCGTTGTTCTTCAAGCGTCTGACTGTGGGTCCCTGAGGGCCTGCCATGGGGGCTGAAATGCAATTTGAGCTGACGTCCGTGCGGCGACCTACAATGCCCACATTAAGAGAATTATAGTCAGCGAATAGAAAAACAACCCGGAACGAACGATTCCTCATACCAACTAGTGATCGCACGCTACCGGCAAACGTGATGGTGTCAGCTTCGGCGTGCAGTTCGTATAGACGCCGTCCTTTCGGAAGGTTGAGGGGCTCAGCAACAAGACGGGCGGCGATGCCGCCTCTCCTGACCTGAATACTCTGTGAAGTTGTTGTCGACATATTCTGCGCTCGATGGAGGAAGGGATTTGGGAGGAGGTCGCACCCCGAGGCTCACACTGCTGCAAGCGTCTCAACAACGAAAACTCGATGCGCTCGCTGTACGAAGATCGAG
Source organism: Trematosphaeria pertusa (assembly GCF_010094035.1). Taxonomy (NCBI): domain Eukaryota; kingdom Fungi; phylum Ascomycota; class Dothideomycetes; order Pleosporales; family Trematosphaeriaceae; genus Trematosphaeria; species Trematosphaeria pertusa. Next base: position 1,860,629 of record NW_022987220.1, on the reverse strand, counting down.
CCGTCAGCATCGCCGCACCGACCTGATAAGGCCGTATGCTCTCCAGCGGAGAGCCTATTGCACAGCGTGCTCGTCCTTTGTCAGCGTAGTCGCACAGTCACCCTTTCTAAGTCGCCTCACTCCCTCCACTTCATCCTATCCCCCGAGCAGTGCCCTCGTGCGTGATGTCGGTTGCCGATCTGCCTAAGCGCCCTCGACAATTGTGTGAACGGCGTTGAGCGGCTTCAAGCGGTGAGGTGCAGACGCTGAATTCTCGCCAAGCTCGCTTACATCGCCTACCCTACCGAGCGGAGTTCGGCCGAGGGGACCCCTGACTGCACCGAGAGCCACGCGAGCGCACGAATTCGAAGGATCGTAAACCACAACGACGTCAAGGAAATCAAGCACTGGCAGCCGCCTTGCGGCGACCTAAAGCTTGTCATCTTCTCTGCCTTTTAAATCTCCTGGCGGTGCTCGGTTCTCGCAGCAACCCTATCCTGGTCTTCCTTCATCTGATAACAGGATTCCTCGCTCTTAGGATTCAACCTCTTCGGCCTTCCCTTCCCGCCTTTGCAGACGTGGACTCTAGGAATTTAACAAAAGTGTCCTCGCCAACCGCAGCCAGATCGTCACATACCAACGGAGAATTACAACGGGAAGCCTGAGAGAGACGGGCATCCGAGATACGAAATTTACCAAGCCACCAAAGTATTATATCGATATGGTAAGAGTAGTAAACTACAGTAACAGCATGAATGAATGCCCGACATTACATCCATTGCGCCTCTCCAAAGAAACCAAACGCCCCACTCCTCCACCATCCCCACCCATCCTCACTCCCTACTCCGCCTCCAGCCCCAAAAAGTCCCTCATCCCCCTCAGCAAATACAGCACATGATGATGCCCACACGCCCTCTTGCTCGCATCGCGACACCTCCGCGCCTCAACCGCCCACTTCTCACACAGCGCCGACTCAAGATGCTCATCCGCCGCGGCACACGGATCCAGCGCGACCGTCGACGCGAGCAGGTCGCGCGCAAGGCCGTCCGGGCACGGGCGCTGCGCGCCACTGCACTGGTGCACGTGCGAGGCGAGCGCGCGGCAGTGCGCGCGCTCTGTGGAGGAGGTGCCGCAGAAGGTGGTGAGCTTCGTGCGCGAGACGTCGTGTGGGTTCGGGAGGCCTTGGGTGTGGGCGAGAGTGTCGGGGTCGCGGGTGGGGTTTGAGGAGGCTTTGTCGGGGCCGGGGTTTGACAGCGCTTTTTTTGGCGAGGCGGAAGAGGAGGTGGTGTTTATGTTCAGAGAGGAGAGTGGGAGCTTGGTGCTGTTGGTGTTGCTGCTGGTGCTGTTGGCCCAGAGGACTGGAGATGGCCACGAAGAAGCTATTGGGGATGGAAGCGGCTCGGAGACGTTGTTCGGCGATGAGACTGCGTCTTTGGAGGTACTGTAGGTGGAGTTGTAGATTGGGGTTGCGGAGGAGTAGGGGATGGCTGAGGAGGTTGAGTTGGCGGTTCCATTCCAGCTCGTGACGAGGCTCTCTCTGGCTTTTGGGAGAGTGTAGGCTGAGACGCTTGTGGAAAGAGCTAGGGCTCCGTAGAGAAAGTGCAGGAGCTTCATCGTGGAGGTAGTGTGTCGTTACGAAGAATCTCTTTAGAGGAGGATGAGGAGAAGGTGGCGAGAGGTAGTATGGAGAGACAGCGTGTACATGTTCATATGACGTTTGACAGTAATAACATGGCCGATTGTTGACATAGTACGGGGGTTGAGCAGCATACAATAAACTTAGTAACTCAACCCTAGGATTGGACTTTGAAGCGTGTCCTTGCTGCTTCTCCACATCCACATGCGAAGACCCTTACAGCCGTCGCAACCCTTCCCCACACGCCGATTATAGCATATCAAATCGCGCAGCGCCGAAACTATAAAACAGACCCTCAAACCCCCGATACACGCGACTATTGAGCCACCCTAAACTCCACCATCGGCCCATCCCTCGCAAACCCCAACGCATCCCACATCTGAAACTCATCCTCCCTCTCCCTCCCAACACCCAGTCCCTTCCTGCCCCCTCCCTTGCCCCTCTCGTCCGGCGCCAACCTCAGATCGAACCTCCACAGCACGTGCGCAAGCGTCAACTTCAACTGCAAGTACGCTAAATTCTTGCCAATACATTGCCTCGTGCCCAGCCCATATGGTTCAAACGCCCTGCGCGCGTGGTCGATGGCGGATTGCAGGTTGTCGGGGGACTCGATCCAGCGCTCCGGCTTGAAGGACCATGGGTCCGAGAAGTAGGCTGGGTTGTGGTGGATCGTGTAGGCGGGGACGCCGACCACGGTTCCCTCGGGCAGGAAACGGCCGTCAACTTCGATGCCACCTGGGAGCACGACGCGTGGGAGGTGGCTAGGGACCGGGGCTGTGCGACGAAGCGTTTCTTCGATGCAGGCATAGAGGTACGTGCATGAGTTTAGTTTCGAGCCATTACAGATCTCGCCCGGTGATGCAAAAGTCGACCTGGAGAGCGTCAATATAGTGGACCGGGGGAAGATGCTAAACGCACCGGATTTCCGCCGTAGCCTTCTCCAGCGCGGTTGGATTGTGCACGAGGTAGAAGATCGCACCAGCAATGACGCTGCTATACGGATCCGCGCCAGCGTTCATCATGTTGAGACTTTCAACATCCAGGTCGAGTGTCGTTGGGCGCCAACCCGTCTTCTTATCCTCAGCACCCACCAAACGCGACAGGAAATCTATTCGATCGCGCTTTATACCCTTTTCATTCCCCTCATTCCCCGAATTGCGAGCCTGCACCTGGGCGTTTGCGTAGTCGATCAGTCGGTTATTGTCCGCTACTGGCTTGCCGCCAACGATCTCGAAGAGCTTCGTGCGCAGCAGCGGGCGCACAACGACCGCCATGGGAAGATAGGAGACCTTTCCACAATATCAGCACATGCCGAGGACAATGTGGGCAAGGACGTACCCAGTAGAGAAACTTCGAAGCCGGTAGCACCGAGTTCGCAAGGTCCCTATTCTCGCGCTCCTGCACACTGCGAAAATCGCACCCAAACACCAACCCGCCCATGATATCAAACCCCAAAAAAGTCGTCACTTCGGAAATATTCCACTTCGGGCCCCAGCCCTCTGTCGCCGGCTTGATCGTTTCGCAAAACCGCTCAATGGTATCGATGATCACCGATTCATTCTTTTTCATAGACTCGACGGAGAACGCTGGACTCATCCATTTCCTCTTAATCGCATGCTTCTCCTTATCAGTCTCCGTGAAGCTGCTGTACGTGCCGGCAGCGATGTCGAAGGTCTTGTACCATTCGCCTTTCTTAACGTTGGCGTTTCTTGGAGCGTAGATGGTGTTCAATGCTGACGCGGTGTTGAAAGAGAGGGTGTTTGGTGCGATGCGGACGATTGGTCCTGCCAATTACGTAACATCCAAGATCAGTGAGCGTTCATGTCATCTGACCGCACCCATTACGATAAGCAGCCTGGTTCGCATACCGTATTTCTCATGGTCCTTCAAATGCCATATATGTCGGTCTCCAGTGTAAGCTTGCCATAGGAGCGGCCAGCCACTGAGCTTGTAGCTGAGCGGCCCCGGATACTTTGCGAGGGGATGGAAGAAGACGCGATAGATGGATAAAACAGCGAACTGAAGCGAGTCAGGCTGTTTGATATAACGGACACCTGAAAAGGCGTACTTACGTAGGCGACAAGAGCAATCAAGCCGTAGCACGCAAGACAAGAAGCCGACGGAGTCGAAAGCTGTGACAACGCCATGATGTCGGTCTGGCAATTGAAGGAGCAGAATCGAATTGAATCCGCTGTATTCCCGCGCAGTGCTCCACAGATATATACGCAGAACCGCTGATCTACCAACCGAGCGTAACGCCATCCGCGTTCTCCACGACAGGTCCGATAGGCAGGTCTCCATCATAGATAAAACAGAGAACGCGAGTGGTGCCTTTCAACTGGTCCAGATACGCAAACGAGACGCATGCCCATGCGGCATGTCGTTGCTTCTTCCGCGGCTATCGCCCAGCATGGCAACAGCGGGGCACAACGCGCATGACGCACGGGCCGCTCCGTCTCTAGACCCCGCTCTGCAGACGACGCACAGTTTGGAAGAAGCGAAGCACATAATCTGTCTGTTCAGGATGTCTCCCGAGTCTTCGAGCAGTGGTCCAAGGACTGTGTTGCTGGGGAAGCGAAGTCTGAAGCCGGCGTCAAGACCACTGACGTCAGCCTCTGCGACCGAGGGACAAACAGCCCAGGGGGATCTTTCATTCAGTTTAGAGCAGAGCAAACGCAAAGGTACGAACTGGTATCTAGAAAGCGAAATGCAGCTGACGGAAGGGGCCAGTGATCCAGTTCAACCCTCTTCTAACTCCCTCACCCTTCCTGGAACCCAAAGTGCTGGAACGAAAGCGGAAAGCGACTGAGCGGAAGTGAGCCAGGAAGAATGATACGAGAGAGGCTGCGAGGACTCGTCAAGTTGAAAATTGAACAAATACACATCACTGAATTAAACTAATATACACTGTACGCCACTTTTGTTCCTCGGTCCATGCTCACTTAGGAACGCCATTGCCTGCCCCGACGCCGAATAAGCTTACAGCGTGATAATCCCTATCACGTCATGATCTGTCTACTCAAATTGGTTCTCTCGATCCACCCAAACGTCCTCCAACTCAGCGAAATTATGGAAATGCAGCGGCCGATGCACGCTGTCATAGAACCTTGGTGGCGTATCCAGCCTAACATGCACCGGCTTCTTCTCTACGTTACTGAAAGCACTACCCATGAAGCTATAATTCCAGACACCGTTATCTGGAACAAGGAAGTAGCCGCGGATCTTGTCGGAAAGGAGCAGCTGGCACTTTTCGCCGAAGGAGGTGGAGAAGCCGGCGGGATTGTCAGACATGATGTCCTTGTTCTCCGCGCCCCACTTGTAGCCCGCGGGTGTAAGGGCCCAAGCGGCGAGCGAGACAGAACCAGGTGTGAAGGAGACGGTCATGGAGACGGTCTTCTTGTCCCAGTTGGCGTGCGTGTTCATCAGTCGGGCATGCTGGGTGACATCGCTGGCCTGCATATAGGGCGGCTCGTTTCCGCTGACAGTGTGGATGATACCCAGAGGCTCTAGATCGTTGAGGTACTCATGCTGAGGTAGCTGCTTGGGTAGCTGAACGTCTCGTGTGTTGCCAACCTGCGGAATCATGACAATGGTGACAATCTCCTTGACTTGGTCGTTGTCTCGCGGCGGTTTGCCATAGAGGTAGCCCGCAACCTGGACACGCAGATCGGCAATCGTGATGAACCGCTTGAGAACATTCTTCGGCATGACGTAAGTGAAGTGACCTTCCTCCTTGACGTCCTCCGAGTTGATATAGATGTTGTTCGCACGAGTCCGGAGGTTGGACGTTGCCACCGCTCGCGTCCGCCATTCGGTCTTGGAGGCGAACGTCGCTTGCTCGTACTGCGATGTGGTGGTAACGACCATCTCTTCACCGTGAACGTTCTGAGTCTTCGTGGTGACGGCGGTCAACTGTTGCTGGTCTTGCTGCTGCTTGTCGATTTCTGCGGCCTGCTGACGCTGCATCGAGGGCGCCGAGATTTCCATACCCAGGATGATATCACGCACCTCACTACTCGTGAGCGAAGAGGTGTTGACGTTGTTCTTCTTGCCATAGTCGTTAAGAATGAGATCGCGAAGTTGAACCTCAACCTTGATCCAGTCCTCATCTGAGAGAGTTGGCCAGATGTGATGCTCCTGCGTGATGACAGTCTTGTCAGGACGCAACAGTAGCTTGGTCTTGTCCTGGTTGACGTGGAGCGCACGCAAGATAAGGATCAGCCGAGAGAAAGCAGTGTAAGACGAGATGGTCTTCAGCCACTCATCATACAGATTGAAAAGAACCATCTGAGGTCCAGTCGCACGGAGAATCATGTCGCCGAGTTTCTCGACCTTCATGGCGGCTTGGAATGGTAGCTGCAGTTCCGACGCGCGAATCGAGATGTTAGGGAAGTCGAGAAGGTGAACTTCGAGAGGATCAAGCAAGCCCTTACGCGTCACGATAAGCTGCTTCGGCTGCTCTTCGACAGGCAGAGAACGAATGAGAGCCGCTACTTCTTCCGCCGTCTTCCACTTCGCTAACTGACCAAGACGTTTCTGACCGGCCCAGACGCTCGTGTGGATAATCTTCAAGAAAAGCTGTCCGGTTCGTGGGTTGAAGATGAAGATGGCTCCATTGATGGGCTTGGTGGTAAGGTTGCCCTCGAACGTCTTGTGGATCGTGACACGGTACACATTCGTATCATCGATGAACAGCTGGACCTGGTTGCTGAATAGTTCGGAGTAGTTCTGGGAGTTCAAGAACTCCTGGTTGCTCTCTGAAGCGTACAGCTGGAGACCCTTTCGAATACGCTCACGGAGGACGTAAAGAGCGGGATTGGCCTTCATGACTTTGGCCATAGCCTGCTGGATAAGCTGCTTGAGACCGGGGAAGTACTGTCCGTAAGCCGAGTACAAGTTGTATGCAAGGTCGATCGCAATCATCAATCCAGTAGCCGAGGGGTAGATACTCATGCTATCCTGGGTGTAATCGAGATACTTGGCACGGACGTAGCGCTCGATATCGTGAGAATCATAATCCCCATAGCGCAGCTGAACGTCGATCCAGAATTTGTTGGTGGTGGCTGCGCTCATGGAATCCTTAGTATCGTAGAGCATCGATGGCGGCGAAACACTCCACTTGTGGCTGGCAAACAGCAGGATATCCGCGCAAGAGCTGTTCATCTTGTACGACTTTCGGGGATGGATGGTCTCTTTCTGCACCGTCTCGATCCCAAGAGCCTCTAGTTCCTGGTCGAAGACCTGGCACAAATCCATGACGACAGACTCGTGAATCTTCTGCCACAGATGGGCACGGAAGATTTGGATTAGCGAGATCTTGAGTGTAGGGATCTTGCCGTGCAAGAAAATACCAGTCAAATCGAGCTGGACCTGGAAACCCACGTAGACGTTCGCACGGTTGATGGTCGGAGACCACCAAAGGGTAAATCGACGATTGGGAATCTGGTTCAGTCCGGACCGCTGGGCATTGGTGAGCTTTTTGAATTTCATGGATTCTTCGAAACCGGAGGCCTTCTCCCAGAAAAGTCCTTCCCACGAGGGGAACGCAGTTGCCTTGAAAAGGGTGTGCTCAAGGATGGTCTCGACACCACCAAGAGCCTGGATGACGTCCGTACGGTATGCGTTTAGGTTCCAGAGCTTACCATCGTGACGCTGACTTGTCCACCAGAACGGGTTGCTCTTCATGTGCTGATAGATCTTGAATTCGGTCCTAGCTCGGAAGCCCTTGTCAAAACTGAGGGTGCTTCGGTCTTTCTGGAACAGAGTGTTAATACGCGGCAGGCCCCGATCCCAGCTGTCTTCCAGATCCTCAAGGGTCAGCCGTCGGTTCTGCTGGTGCGCTTCCTGGCGCTTCTGCGAGTACTCCATCCAGACACGTTGAGAGTCGATAAATTCCGACTCCCAGGGAATGATATACCGGAAGATGTTCGGGATCAGCGTCTCCTCGTCATGGGACATACCAGCACGGTAGTGCGTGACGCCCGTGTCAGTCTGCTTAGACCAACGTTTATCGCTGGCGGGAATGAGAATGTGTGATCCAGAAATCATTCCCAATCCACCGAGTTCCTTCGGTGTGTAGAACACGGCAGGCGGGAAACGCGACGGCATCTTCGAGTTCAGCCCGATCTTGACTCGCGTCTGAATCTTCGTCTCACACTTGACGATAGTATCGAGAAGGTTCACAGTGGATACTGCAGCCTCTCGGTAGTACGTGAAGAGGGCAATCAGAGTAGTGTTCCACTTGTTAGCGATCTTGGTGAAGGTCGTCGAACCGGATGACATCAGAATCTGGCGGATGCGGTTGTTGAACTTCTGAATATCTTCCTCTGTCACCTGTAAGAAGGCATGAGCAGTACGCTCTTTGGTCATGTTGTCAACAAGCGACCAAACGCTATCCTTGGTGGGGAACTCTTCGCTAAGGTTGCGAATTTTCGGTAGGATGCGCACTTCGAAGCCGCTCATGGAGAAGAGAAGGTTTGGGTTATCGCGGCTGTAGACGCTAGCAAACGTGTCATCCCACTCGATGGTAGTAATCGAACGAGGTAGACGGTTCTTCAGGTCCCAGAAAACGGCGCGTCCAAGGTTGACATCGTGACGCATGAGACGCATCCTGGAATCACGGGGCCAGCACTTCTTGTTGCGGTAACCGATGACATTCTCAAAGTTGGGATCCGGGTTCTCCGTCAAGAATCGCTGTATCAGGTCGCGGGACTCCTCAGCCGTGAACCTGAAGAAGACCCAAATACGATCAATGTACCTGGTGTACAACCGGATAGGATGTCGAACTTCAGTCTCCTTGTCCTTAAATTGGAGGAAGTCGTTGGGGCTCTCCGGCGCACCCGCGATTTCGTTTGCTCGCTGCAGACCGAGGAGGAGGATATCTAGAACAAGACCGTAATACTGGAACACAAAGCCCGAGAACTGCAGGCCTCGGATCATGCCGTAAGCGTTGACGTGGTTCATGTCCTTGTAGTTGAGCTGGACATTGTTCTTCGCCGTAATGTAGTCTGCGAGATTGTGGTCCATGATCAAACGAAGAAGGCGATTAAGCAGTGTCAGATCGATCTTCTCATAAACCTTGGATAACTGTGTCTCGATCATGACGTTGCATTCGCCGTCCTGGTATTCCCAGACCTTGTCGAGGTTGTTGATACCCTGAGCCCACTTGTACGTGAGAAGAGGTGGAACCTCGGAATCTGACGGCTTGATCCAGCCAGGGAACAGGTGCCGCTGATCAGCCTGATACCAAAGGTATTGGTCCAGGTATGCATCCGTGATCTTTTCCATTGGTTCGACGTCATAGACCGGATTGATCGTGCTGTAGTTGTCATTCATGTCGATTCCGACCTCTTTGAAAGCGCGCTGAGTGAGGAGGAAGCGCTTGATCCTGGCTAGCGTAGTTCCCGGGGAGTCGTAGGCTTGCTCAATCAGTGCAAGCTCCTCGCGCTGGCTCTGATTGAGACGGCCCTTAACTGAGTATGCCTCACGAAGGCGCTCGAGGGCCAGGATGAGGATCTTGGTGTCGTGCTTGTAGGAGACGCTGGGGAAGGGAATCGGCTGGAATTTTCGCGCTTCCAGCCAGTGGACCATGGTAGTGTAGATCGCCACGGCTTCCTCGGAAGAGACGTACGGACCATCCTTCATATAGTTATGCTGTCGCTCCTGCTCAGCCTTCAACCAGAGACGCGTCAACCGACCAAGATTCTTCTTTGCAACAGTCTTGTCGACTGTAGCGCCTCGCCGAATGCGCTCTCGGTTATAGTGTGCGACCGATATCCACCAATCGGCTTTGCTCTTGACGTAGCGAAGAATGATGTTCTCAATCGGAGCTGGAAGACCCGGTACTTTCCACGGGATGTTGCTCTTCCAGCATCGCCAAGCTTCGGAGAGATGCTGCAGGACAGTGTTGACCTTGTTCTGCTTGATGCCTTCTGGCATCATATCCATCAGATCGCTCATGACGGCAGCACGAAGCTCCAGGTCAAAGTGGGACTCCACTCGCTGCTTGGTCACCGTCTTCGCAACGCCTTTGCTGTGTCTGCCTTCGAATTGACGTGAAAGAAGATTCCCCAGCCAGCGCTCGAGCAATGGAATGATGCCGCGCATGAAGAAGAGCCATACCCTCCAGGCTGGGGCCCAGAACCCGCAACCAGGACCCTTACCGACGGGGCCAGAGTTAAAACGGTAGTAGATGAGATGCTTCAAGTCCTTGCATGAACGGATTTGATGCATGAGCTTGTACTTGTATCGGTACATTCCCGTCAACTGTCCGACGTGATTGAAGGCGTACAATATACCATCGGCCAGTTGGAAGGCATCAATGTTGCCAAGTCGGTACATGACTTGCGCATCGACGATGAGCTTCGTCAGACGAAGAATTTCACGCATAAGATGGAATGCGTTTCCAAATCGCGACTTCTTTCGTTCCTTCGTAGTAAGTGTCTTGACCGGCTTCAGGTTGAAGTTGTAGTCGAGATGCAAGTACGTCAGGTTCTTCCGGTGGATGAGTAGATTCAACATGTTGTAACCCTGGCGGCAGACTTGTAGACCAGCTTCAACCCAGTCAATCTTGGTCTGCTGGAAGAACTTTGTTCCTTTCAATGTGCGCATGAGGTTTTGCTTGTTCTGCGCTTTCGACGGCCGCTTGTGGAGTTCGTTGAGGACGTAAGTCTTCAACAACTTCTGATACGACACTCGAACTTTGACCGGCTGACCAGACGGTACGTGCTCCAGATACCACTGCTTCACAAGCGGGACGTCCTGAGCCCTCACCATTCTGCCAGATCGCTTGTCGAATGGATGAGGTGCCCACCAAAGTGCAATTGCCGAGGCTGTTTCTGCTGTGTAGAGCTCTTCGTCTGCCATGAACGGCTCGACATCATCCGGCAGCTGGAAGTCGTCCTCCTCGTCTTCGTCGTTTCCGTATCCAAATACCTCATCTTCATGGCTTACAGTGATGTTCTTTGGGGCGACAGCTCGGGACGAGATAGGATTGATGATGGGATCAAAGTAGAATGCCGGCAGGCTGGGATCCTCCGCACGAACATATACCACCTGAGGATAGGAATACCACGCCAGCTTGACGCTGCGCGGGAGGGAATTGTAGAGGAATGGAAACGACACCCGGTATTCCGTCCGGATGGGAGACCGAAAAATGATGCGGTCGATAGCATTAAATTCGCCAAAGTCCTCGTCATTCGGGTCGATATCCTTGTATAGCGGTTCAAAGCGGGGTCCTCCAGGTATCGCAACATTCAGGGCCTTCGCTGTGAGGAAGCTATCGAGGTCGAACATGTGGAAATAGTTCTTGTCTACTAGATCGCTGAGAAGTTGACGGCTGAGTCGATAGAGCGTCGCCATCTGGGGAAGGTCAAGATTCCACTTCTCATAGCTGGGGCCGTTTACGTGAGGCGTATCGAGGAGCGGTCGATGCTCATAGAACCAGTCGTATACAGGGCCATCTTCTTCCTCATCAAGCTCTAGCTGAATCGGCTCAAGAGGCTCTACATCCTCGATATTGTCCGAGTAAGGCAAAGGAGGCTCTTCGTCGTCGAATGGCGGGAATCGCATACGCTTAAAGTGTCGGCGATCGCTCTTCTCTTTCCTCATGGCCAACCACATAGCCGCCCACTGCGCATGGAAGACCGGCTCAATGACGCGGGGCACCTCGTTGACCAGCGTCAAGCATCCGTTCGTGTGATAAAGAACCTTGACGTCTCGCCTACTCTCCCAAGGCATGGGCATATTCTCCAGAAGTTTCAGAACTGCATGCGGCATGAACTTCAGCGCGCCGAGATAGCTTCGCTTGTCGCTCGTGAATTTCTTTTGTGAAACATCTCCAATATCCCTGAACACCTTCCGCAAATGCTCTGGGGGTAGATCCGCCTTCTGTGTCTCCACGAAGCCAGCCTTTCGCCTCTCGCCAAAGCGCTGTCGTTGTTGTCGCAGCCAGTCCTTCTTCTTCTGCGCGAACTTCGCAACTTGCGGATCTATGGGAGGTCGTCTACCACCAGGGCCCGATGTACCCGGTGCTCCAGGAGGTCCTGGAGGTGGGGGTGGGGGAGGAGGAGCGAATCCTGAGCCCGGCGGCCCTGGCGGAGGGGGCGGAGGGGGAGGGGGCGGCGGAGGGAATGCCATCGCGTCTTACCTGGATCAGATGGATGCCCGTCTTTGAAGGGTCAGTATGATATATGGGTTGAGTCTGGGTCAGTAGAGACACGGGGTACGTTGCGCCGGTGTCGTAGGTGCAGATATAGATATGGGAGGAGACTCAGGAGCTTCAGACGGCGTTGTCGGTAGCCGTTGACGTGAAACCAAGCAAAATCGGAAACGTGATTGAGATTCCAACTAACCTCCGAGTTCAACCTACAGGCTATGCTGTAGTGAGGGGGAAGATCGTGCGCGTGCCGCGACCAAGCCAGGAGTCGAGTCCTGAGGCTATGCGGACGGCGTTTGGAGCGCCGCGTAGGAGTGAGGCCGCGCAATATTGGCAGAATCGGGATTCGAGGTCGCGAAGGGGTATCAGACCGAAAGGAGCGCGTTGAAGGACATTTAGTACCCCACGCGATGGGAGGGACCTGTGATGGATGAGAAACAGTGGCGGTTGACGATTATCTTTTCGCACGGGCAAGGCTGCAGCTTCCACGTGACCGCCTTGGCGCATCACTAGCGCGACTAAGCGAGCCCGCCGCACATTGGACTCCGAACAGCAAAAGTTTACGTCTACCGTCGACAACATCACAACGCCCCTGAGGTAAGCCGGCCACCGCAATACAGTCTCGCAAGCCCCAATACTGACTTACCCTCAAAGATTCAGGTACGCACCTTCTAAGATTCGCGCCAGCAATCTGCGACCGAACGACGCTCACCCGCCATCACAGAATCCTCTACCGTCTGACTCCCCGGGAACACCATCGCGATGCCGTCCACGAGGCTTACCTACGTACGTTTCCGCGAACATTGTTGACAATTGGAGAATCGTGGATATGGAGATGGGACATGTGACTAATAGGTAGCAGCGCCGACGGGCACCCTACAACACCAGCAGCCAGAACGTCCGAGTGGTAAGTTGTCCTCTGCGCGATTCGCATCATGAATGCTAACTGTTTGATAGATCAAGGTCAGTTTTTAGGAGTTTGGCGATCGATTGAACGCGTGCTAAAGCCTGGCTCAGACCCCCGGTGGACACCTCCGATACCTGCACATCAAGAAGAGGGGTACTGCCCCCAAGTGCGGTGTAAGTGGCAGATGGGAAAGTGCGGAGGCAATTCGCTGATAGGTCTCAGGACTGCGGCACCAAGCTTGCTGGCATCCCCGCCCTCCGTCCCCGTGAATACGCAACCATCAGCCGCCCCAAGAAGACCGTCCAGCGTGCGTACGGTGGTTCGCGATGCGCCAACTGCGTCCAGGACCGCATCGTCCGCGCTTTCCTGATTGAGGAGCAGAAGGTCGTGAAGAAGGTGCTCAAGGAGTCGCAGCAGAAGAAGCGCTAAGCGGTGGCGCGGTTGGGGATCAGTGTCGAAAACTGGGCTAAAGGTGTTCATGTGCATTACGGGCAGTTCCCCGGTTCAGGCGGGCTTTCTTAGGACTACACGATATCAAGGCGATTTCTGCATCATGCTCGGACGTCCGCCGAGGCAGTAGCTGGGTAGCACAAAATCTCAGTGACAGCCACGACATGTCCATCCTGATTCCAGTGCAGCGCGCATGCCGCCATATTGCAATTTATGCTTAGAAGCTCCTCATGAAGGCCTTCGACGAGCGTAACCCAGGGAAATGCAAATATTGCTCCTTCTGGGTCCCTTCAACTTCGGATCCTTCCTAAAGTGCAAGTCTGTTTGCTACTGATGTGGTGATCTAGATGTGCGACGAGTGGCAGATAGGGTGGCATTCGTTGCACCATTTCCCGCCTCTCAGACATGCCGTTGTGGCCAATTCGCTGGAAATGCCTGGAGTGCTTTCTGCTACTGTCGTAATTAGAGGCGGAGATGTTCAACGAGACGAACAGACTGCAACTATTTGAGAGATACAACAGCGCAGCTGGTGCATACATGGGAAGTCGCCGGATATCCACGGTAGGAGCCGAGGAGACTGAAGGTGAAACCTTGGAATTGTGCAGTTCACCACGCAGCGACCGCTGCTTCACCATCCCATCCTGCGCTCTGCTCACGCCCTCGGTGATTACTAGGTAGCCCACCGCGGCGGGTTGCGGTGAACAGCGCGCTATCGCACCTTGTCGACTGGACTGGTTGTTCCCCGGCTTCCTGCAGGACGGCTGCAGGCGCTGCGCTCGATTGCCGACCGACGAGTATCACATGAGCGGACACCTCAGCCGTCGCCGCGCGCAATTGGGAACACTGGTGAAGCCTAAGCCTTTCACTCTTCGATGTGCCTGCCCACAGTACACTGGCCGTCCAATTTAGCTAGCCCGGGCCCCGAATCGGCAGCCCTCCACCCCGCGCCTGGGCAATATTATCTCGCGCGCCAGCGACGCCTGCGATATCGGCACGCACGCACGGCAGGGTTGAGACGTCGTTCCCAACATGATGCTTTCGATGAGCCCAAAGACGCCCGGCCAGGGAACTCAGCCGGTATCGTACGCGACCTCCCCGACGAGCGCGCGCTCCCAGACGTTCAAGCGGCCCGCCTCGAGCGATGAGGATGAGCAGGAGAACGGCGACAACATGGCGGCCGGGCGCGGGTCCGGGGGCAGCAGGCGGAACACGGTCGTGAAGCGGGCTTGCAACGAGTGCAGGCAGCAGAAGGTACGTCTTGCGGCGACGGAAGCCTAGAGGCCTGCTGGGGATGATGCTTCGATGCCACGGCAGTGTCCAGTCATACTACTCCGGCGCAACACGCACAGGAAGCCAACCGCCAGTAAAGCCGGCCGAGCAGCGACCGGCAATTGATCCCATAACCTGGGGTGCAATGCACGCCTCCACTGTGTTTGCGCCGCGCGTTGCTGATGCCGTCGGACCGCCGTCTCTCCCACATTCAGACCTTCTCCAGAACCCCGCTAACAGCTGGCCACAGCTCAAGTGCAACGTCCAGCAAGACCCCTTCGTGGCCTGCTCGCGATGCAGCAAGCAGAAACTCAACTGCGTCATTGAGCCCAACTTCAAGCGCGTCGGCAAGCGCACACGCAACGCGGAGATGGAGAGGGAGATGGAGCGCCTGCGAGAGCGCCTCGCCATGTTCGAGGGACGAGGCATACCGCAGAACCAGCCGCCCATCGTGAACGCACCACAGCCCATGCCCGAGAACCGCGCTTTTGCCTCAGGCCCGGCGCATACAGAGGAGGACGATGCCTTCTTGCAATCGCAGACCCAGCAGGTAGCCGCAACCTCGTTGCTGGACCTGCGCAGCGGCTCGCCCATGTTCCACACACTGGAGAGTATCAAGCTCTCGCCGCCGCAGGTCACCGACCTATTCCAGTTATTCTTCGACCTGTATCACCCCTTCCTACCGTTTCTCGACCCCACCCGTTCGCCGGACGAAGTCTTCTCCAAAGACCACAAACTGCTGTTCTGGGCCATCATCAGCGTCGCTGCCCGCCACTACGATACCGACCCCGGACTGCTCAAGCGCCTCAAGGAGCCCTTGACAAATTTGAGGAACCAGACGGTGATGGGGCAAACCAACCATCATGTGGTGAAAGCGCTGTGTTTGCTCTGCTACTGGCCGCTTCCCACCAATCGGACCGTCCTAGACCCTACGTGGAGACTATGCGGTCTAATGATGCAGATCGCCATGGAGATAGGCCTGCACCAACCTACGCATCCGCAAGACTTTTCGAGGACAAAAGTGCGTCTCCGGGAGGAAGACATACATGACAGGCTGCGGACGTGGGCCGTTTGCAACATAGTTGCCCAGACTGTCTGCACCGGCTATGGTCAGCCTTCCATCACCCTGTACGACTCCACCCTGGATTTCAGGACGGACGATGAAGACCATATGCGCATAATCCCACCGGATCTGTTCGTTCGGTTACGGCAGGAGATGGCCGCCAGCCGCATCAATAAGCTGCTCTATTCCATGAGCAGTCATCGGTTCTCTGAAGGCGCTGCAACTGCCTATATGCATCTAGAAGCGGACCGTCTGAAAGAGGAGCGTGGGTTGCTTGATGGCGTCAATAAGGGTATGTCCGACTTGCTCCTGACATCAATCCATGCTAATCCTATGCGCAGAATTGGAAGAGCTACATCACTGCGCAGTGTCTCTGCATCTGCACCTCTTCTCCTTCTTCAACAGGGAAGCCCGACTCGAGCGCCGCGACGATTTGGTTGCTCTATATTTAGCAGCCACCGCTTTCTTGGACCGTGTATTCAATCTGCAGCGAGAGAGCAGGCTGATATATGCCCCATACCACATCATGCAAATGGCTCTTGCGTCCGGATTCGCCTTGCTCAAGCTTCTCAATTCCGACCTCCCCGCCGGCCTACCTACCGATCGGGGCCGCCAGTTCGTCTTGCAGACAGTCGAAGCGTTACGGAAGTCCAAAGTCGAGACGAATGATCTCCTAGATCGATTTGCGGAAGTCTTAGCCCAGCTATGGAAGGAAAGCTCAAGGGGTCGCAGCCTGCACAGCATGTCCCAGTCGCCGGTTGTGGGCAACCCGGGAATGGCGACAATGTTCAACAGCAAAGTCCAAGCGCCTCCCCAAGGCCATAGGAGGCAGAGCTCAGGCATGCTCGAGGATCCTCTGGGTCTCATCATCCGGAGTCGCATGAGCATGAGCGTGGTCTTTGACTGCGTCTGGCGTTGGCGCGAATCGCAGGTCAACGGTGCCGCAGAGCAACTTGATGCCACAGTTCGGGATAATCCCACCAATCCCGATAGCTCTACGAATTCCACTCCTCCCCCAGGTGTCCCCGTTGAAAATCCAACTCACGGTATACCGAGCTTCAATCCGCATGTCAACACCTTGAGCATGGCCCCGATGCAGCTGACGAATGGCCTGGCGAGCGCAAACAGCTACGAGATTTTCGACCCCATGAGCTGGATGCTCGAGTCTCAAGCCGATTGGAACTATCATAACTCCGGCCCTTTCTCCAACGATTTTGGTGTATAGCCTGGGCCATCATCTACTGGAGACGGCTACTATAGCAACACTCCAACGAGCTTTGAGGATTCATGGAGCTGGGCCGACGACAACCAGGAATCCGGCTGAATTGCCCTTGCTACTTGCCGCCGGCGACGTTACTAGATTAACTACCATCCCCAGCAGACTTTGCCATTGTTGTACCACCTCGGCTTTCTAATGGTGTCGACGAGCTCAGCGCGAATCGTCATAGTGTAGAAGGGTAGTCTTCCTTTGTTTCACGATACCTGGCTGGCCACGGCCGTGCGGGCATTCACGCCGACATGTCACTATCCCGACTCCTTTGGTATCTCTCGACCCCTTATCACGCTGGCATCATTGGTATCCGCTTCTCGACCGAGCACACCCCGGAAACCCCTAGCCCGAGCAGCTCACAGCTGATGTTTTACAAGCACGGCCCTTTTTCCCTTCTTGGTTCATATTGCATGTCTGGAGTCGGTTCGGTTCGTCTATACCCAAGGGAGTCTCCAGGCCAAGGTTGCCCACTTTTCGGGCCGCTATCTCCCTGGATCTACCCACCGCGGAGGGCATTGCGGATTATTAGCGAGGCGTTGGGTATGGGAGGCTCACTGGTCCCTTACGCCTCTGTGTACTTTCTTGTTTTGTTGCCGTGGAAGGGATTGTTCTTGCGCTTTCCTCGTCTAGCAGAGTAAAAGTGTTGATACGGATGGTCGGTGTGAGATGTTCAGGCCAGATGAAGAGACGGATGTCGTACGAGGTAGAATAGGGGAGTGGAGAATCGAAGTATGTTATACATTCATTGCTGGCTTTCCTAGTGAAGTAAGAAAGAATGCTGCGAAGAGAGAAGTGGTAAGTGCGACTGCGCTAACAGCACTTAAGACAGGTGCCTTCCTTCAAGAACAGAGCAGCCGACTCCATCGCCAGACTCACAACTCAGTCCCAACTCTGACGACTTCACCCGCCCGACCACACACTTTTATCAACGCAGCATTACCACCTCTCCCATCCCCAGCCTCGCTCGTCTCTGCGCATCCACCACCGCAACCGCGACCGCGACCGCGCTGGGGAAGAAAAATGCACCCCTCCCGCGCCTCCCGCCTCGAAACACACATCCTCACGTCCATGCTCATGCTCATCACCGCCCTGCTCGTCCTGCTCATGCTGCTATGGCACATCTCGACCACCCATCTCATCGACGACTATGGCATGCCCGAGGATTGGGAGGAGCGGTTTTTGAGGCGCCAGTTTGAGGGCGGGAGAGGCGCTTTGTGGGGCGGCATGTTTGTGCTGGTATGTGTGAGGAGTGGAGTGGAGTGATGGGGCTGATGGGGCTGCAGATTCCGATTGATTGCTTGCATGCGCTGCTTGCGCTGGACTACTACCATGGATGTCGGTATGAGAGGGGGGAGGGGGGTGCGGAGTCGACGCCGCCGGGGACTAGGAAGGATATGTGTAACAGCGACCATACGAGCGCGAGACCTCCTTCCAGATCAGCAGCCTCCACAGCAGCCTCCACCAACCCCTCGCAATCCTCCATCTCCCTCAAATCCACCACCACCACCACCCGACAGCGCCAACAACAACCCCTCCCTCCCCACCCCCCACACACCTACCACCCACTCTACGCCCCCCTGCGCCCCACGCTCTCCCTCCTCCTGCTCACACTCTACGACACCCTCGCCACCAGCCTCCTCGCCCTCTTCACCGCCCATTTCTTCACCAGCACGCCCTCTAACCTGCGCGCCTGCAACTACACGCCCCTCTACCCGGCGATTTTCACCGACCCGCTGCGCTCCGGGCTCTCCGTGCGCCAGCGCTGCTGGCGCATCAACATCGACATCCACGTCTCCGGCGGCTTCGACGTCGCGGGGTGTCTGCTGCTGCTGGGGCTGCATGTGTGGGAGGGCGGGTTTCGCGGCTGGGAGTGGGTGAGGTTTGGGAGGGGAGGGGGAGGGTCTGTGCTGGCTGGCGAAGGGGGCGGGGAGGATGGAGAGGAGGAGGGAGAGGGAGATGAGGAGAAGAGGGTGACGACGGAGAGTTGGAGTGAGACTATCCAGCCGACAATCGCCCATGCAGACACGCAGCACACAGCTTCCGCTACCACCACCCGCAGCATTCGCACCACCGGCGACGAAGAGCAGCGAACAGATATGGGGATCCGCCACCGGAGCGCCGAAAGAGCCGAGACGGGACGCCGCAGGGAAAGCAAGGCGGGAAGGACGGCGAGTGTGGCGTCGTCGATGCGCACATTGGAGGCGGCGAAGTGGAGTGAGGTGTTGTTGGAATGTCTTGTTCCGTAACGTACGTGCATGCGCGATGGGAAGGAAAGGAGACGAAAGGAGACTGAGACAGGGGCGTTAGTGATGAGAGAAGGGGATTCAAAGGAAGTCGGTCGGGTTATAGGGAGGAATGGGTTGGGAAGGATAAGGCGTATTCTTTTGGAGGGGGACCTTGGATAAAAAGAGTTTCTAAGTGTATTAATGAAGTCCAAGAAGATGCCAAAGGTCAATGACAAAAACCGGGACGATTAGAAAAAGTTATGCGTAGCCGTAGAGCTCTAGCAAGGGCTATACGGAATCGAATGAAAGTCTTGATACGAATTACCAGCTAATCCAAAAGTCCCGTGGGAGGTCGGTATCATGGCCCCCAAAAACGCCGACGCAAGACGCCCAAAATGCAAAACTAGGTATATCCACTGCCATCCTTCCCCCTCTTTCTATCCGCCCGACGTCTAATGCCCACAGTCACAGCCCCTTCCATGCAGCAGATGCCTCTTCTTAAAGTCACCCCCATAGCTCGCAAGATGATTCTGCCCATCCAACCTCTCTCCCTCCTCTGGAATCTTGCCCATCCAGCTGACCTCCGTCCCATTCGCATCTAGCACTTTCAGCTCCTTGCCCTTCTCCCTCAGCTCCTTCGTGACAGACTCGACATCCACGCCTAGATACTCCCTCAGAAAGTCGCCTACTTCAGTGTTCTCATGGTTGCCTACGAGCGGCAGTGCGGCTTTGGGATCCGAAGAGTAGATGTTAACGTCTGCGGCCGAGTGGCCGTGGGTGCTCCAGCCCGTTTGGGACCGACGGGACATCATGTCGGCGAATTGATAGAGCGCGGTGGAGGGGTCTTTGACGAGATTCGCAACCTCATCGTCCGTGTAGTCTTTTAGGCCGAGGCCACTGGAGATGGAGTCCCGAATGAAGGTTGCCTTAGCGTCATCGGAGGGGTCGTTCGTAAGGTATTTGTTGTATTCGAGGTCGAGACGCTCGGCGGAGTGGGAGGCGTTGGCGAGAGGGCCGGGGAACCAGACGTATTCAGGATAAGAAGCATGAAGTTCTAGTGTAATCAGCAATGTCCAGAAGGGAAGAACAGAAGATACATACGTCGAGCAGTAGCCAGACCCCCGGTCTCATGGTCGGACGTCGACACCATGACTCCTTCTGTCGGCTCGTTCTTCAGGAACTCAAGGACGCTGGTGAAGGCCTTGTCGTAGGCAAGCACCTCGTGGACCTGAGCTGCAGGGTCGTTGTGGTGGCCAGCGTGATCGATACGTGAACCTTCAATCATGAGAAAGAATCCCTTCTCGCTGTCCCTGGTGGCCTCGCTAAGTGCCGTAAGAGCGACTTCTGCCATCTCGTGAAGCGAAGGATAGATGTCGTCCTCATTGCGACGGTCAATCTCGTACGGGATGTCGGTATCGGCGAAGAGGCCAAGCATGGGGAAGTCAAGCCCGCCACCGCCTTTCAGATTGTCGAAGTCCTTGCGGTCGGAGATGTAGGTGAAGCCGCTCTTCTTCGCCAGGTCCACGACGTCCTTGTTGTCCGCTCTGCACGAGTCTTCAGTCGAATTGGGCAGGAAATGGCACCGTCCGCCACCGAACATCAAATCAACAGTTCGTCCAAGCGGGTAATCGCCCACCAATTGCTCCGCGATACGATCCTCCTCCGACCGCATGTTCACGTGCGCAGCAAAGCACGCGGGTGTCGCATCCGTGATCCTCGTGGTGACCACCAATCCCGTCATATAACCTGCTTTCTTCGCAGCCTCCAGCACCGTCCCGCAGGGCTCATGTTCCGGTGTCACAGAAATGGCACCGTTGTAGCTCTTCGACCCACACGAAAATGCCGTCGCTCCAGCAGCGGAATCCGTAATCAGCGACGACGAGGACCGCGTCCGCGACTGCCCGATCAAATGCTGATCAATGACTAGCTGCTCGCTATACGGCGCCCCATTCTGGAATTGCATAAAACTCCGCGTCAGACTCAGGCTCGTCGGGCCCATGCCATCAGACACCATGAATATGAGATTCCTCTTTCCGGTCGGGTTCGGGGTGCTGTGGTTCGGGTCCTGCGACTTCTGGTAGATAACCGCGAGCACGATAACGACAGCGGTCGCTATCACGGCCCAGACGAAGAGCCCCAGTTCGCGCCAGAACTTCCATGTTCGCGATCCGTCGCTGCGCATAGTAGGTTGGCCGGTAAGCAGGGCATCTTCTTCGGCGATGTCGCGCTCGTTGGAGAGTTCGGAGGAGGGGCGGCCGGAGAGGAGCGGGCGGTCGCCTGCCATGGCGACACGAGCGAGAGCTACGGTCGCCCTCGCAAGGTAGAGGAAAGGAAGGAAGAAAGAAAGTGAGAAAGAGGGACCGAAGGGAGTGTGTTGTTTGAGGGCTTAGATGCCACGGGGTCAGCCTTCAGAGACGTCAGATAGCGCTTCGAACGAAAGCGGCTTAGACTGGCTTGGCATTCCAGATCGCCGTCATCTGCACTTGATGCATGACCACATTGCCGGTCTACGTTCAACGGAATAGCAAGGAGTCATTTCTCATGCGTGGATAGGCCAGCAGCTCATGTGATTTTGAACTTGCGGGCTGCGTATGTAGCATCCGAAAGGGTTTCAGCTCACTAGACTCCATCAAGGTCCCGCGCCCGACATGAATATCATACTGACCATCGCCGCCAGTGCTGCTCACAATCCTCAAGCTATAACATAGTTTTGGCTCACATCCGAACCTAACAGCCAAAAGCGCCCCATGGTTGGAGGTGTGTGCTTGCTTCATCTGGACGGCAGATAAAGCCGAGTAGCATTAGGCCTCACCGTTCTCTTTTATATGATCTCGAGGGTCATGTCGATTGATGCGATCTTGCTCTACAGGCGGAGGGTTTTGGATCAAGCTTGCGACCTCTTCCTTTACCATCGCCGGATGCCACGCATCCTGTAGCCCCTACTCGTCCGCCAATTCTCGCTGTCCATCGATCTCCCCTCAAAACGTTCTCACAGCAGGTCCAGTGTCGAACACGAGAATTGGTGATCATTCCATAGGTCTTATGTGACAATCGCTATGCTGACAGCCACAGCCGTAACCTGAACGCCAGCCACCCGTGATCTCCTTCCTCTCCCGCCATGCCCACCCCACGAACGAGTTTAGAACACAAGCGCAGCACCCTTGGTCTTCTTGTCGCCTCTGTAATTGCGTCAGCTCAGCGTGCGCACGCGCGCATATCGTGCCAACGCACCCAAGTTCGAAATGCTTGCAGCGCTTGAGCGGGAGCTGCTTCTTCGTCTTGCACGACGTGCACTCCATTCTCAGCACGATCTTCTTCGTGGTCTTGGCCTTCTTGTGGAAAACGGGTTTTGTCTGACCACCGTAACCGGATTGCTTGCCTACGAGCAATTAGATATCCGCGAGGACGGACCGGGCACGCGGGCTGCGAGGAGAGGGAGGATTCGAACGTACGGTCATATCGGCGCTTTCCCTGGGCGAAGGCGGAGGCTTTACCGGCCTCTGGAGAAAGATGGTCAGCGAAAGTTCACGATGTAGAGGCGCAAACTTACTGTACTGCGTGACGCGGTGGGTGGTGTGCTTGTTCTCCGACTTGCAATAAGTCCGGCGGGTCTCTGCTTGTTATCAGTGCCATGCCGCAGGACCGTGGGAAGAGCGAAGCCGTACTGGGGACGTTGACCATTTTGTCGAACTGGATGGGCAAGAGTTTGGTGTGTGAGAGTCGAAGTGTCGTTGCGCCAAGCTCGTCGAAATCCGTGGGGTGCGAATGTGCCCCGGCTGAGCTAAGCGAGACTAGCGCGGTTCTCTACACGGCTAATGCCCAGGTGGACGACCTGCGACCCTACACGAACAACGACTTGAGTCATTTGATGCAAGACATTGGCGGTGCACATCGAAAAGGGGACTGAGCTCATTCCCACCGCTATATCGTACTCGGCTCGGAGTTGGTCTAAGAATCGGGATCCGGACTACGGTAAGACGCCAATGTCGAACTCCATATGTCCATGATCTCTGGATTCCTTCCACGCGGATTGCGAAATCTGAGAGGCTGACAAGGCAGTTTTCAACTGTGAAAACCAATGCTAGATGGTCCTTATTAGGTAAAGTCACCAGACATACCAGGGTGTTGGCTCCTTTCGTCAAATCAAAGCCATCAACTAATGTGTGCCGCCACGACCCTTCTAGGTACTTCACGTCCTCGGCGCCGGATTTATTGTGCAAATCTATGAAGCAAGGTAGAATCCCGAGCAATAGGGACGGATTTAGAGGTCGAACGCAGGAGTCTCCTTGAAACGCACTTCAAGATTGCGCAAGACCGAGTCCTCCGCCCAGATTACAGTGCATGACGCAGTCGCAACAAATAGAGATGTCAGGAAAAACCTTCAACCCTCCAAAGACATCGAACTATCACAGAGCGAAGCTGAAGAGCTTCGCGATAAGGAATCGCCGAACAACAATGCAGAGAGTGGGGTCAAGCAAATTGAGGCCATCACTCTCATCCGGACGCGAAGAGTCAAACGATCATTGCTTACTCCCAGTAAGGGTGCTCCCTACTAATTCGACAGGCCAGTGAGGATCTGCGCTCCACAGCGTGTTCCTCCCGTGCTTCGCAAATGCTTTTCAAGTGGCCTTTACGGCGAACCTCTGGCATACGTGCTTCGACTGGCATTCTCTCATTCCCGTCATCTCCGTCGTTTCAAGCGTGAAAAGCAGCGCCGCTCTACCGATCGCTAAGCTTCTCGACATTTGGGTCGTCCGACGGGCTTTGCTTTCATGACTACCCTCGCCACCCTCGGGCTGAACCTCATCGCCGTCTGCAATAGCATCGAGAACTGTTGCGCTGCACAAGTAAGCAGGAAGTCGTGGTTCAACGCACTTCCGGTGACGTTGGAGAAGGCGTAGAAGAGATGGCAGAGTTTGATGAAGAGCTCTCCAATCATTAAATACGTTCAGTAACAATTCCACATCTTAAGAACATAGACCAATATGGACAGCCCTCGATACCGTAGCTCACTAGTTTCCAACACTCCTACGCAGATTCTCAACACCTACGCAATTCCTTTCCCACACTCCTACGGTAGCTCCTGACTCTTCCAGCGCTCCCCACTCGGCGCTTCAGCAGCCACATTGCCGCCATCCAGCTCCTGGATCTCCGCCGCCGCCATGTGATAAGTCACATCCTTCACCGGCGGAGGGTAGTACCCATTGTCATGGTTTCCTTCCGAAACCCCCTTCTCGTGCACGCCAGCGTGTCCCGATCTCCAAGAAGTCCAGCCGTGTCGCCGCCTTGCGATTAGGTATCCTATGCTGAAAAAGGCGGCTACGCCTGCTATGGCACCAATCGCGGCCCCGGCCTTTGCGCCGGCGGAGAGGCCGGTGGAAGAGGAGGGCTGGGTGGTGGCGTCGGCGTTGGCTTCGGCGGAAGTGCTGGGGGAAGGGGAAGGGGAGAGGGTTGGGGATGCTGTAGGTTCCGAGGTGGGCGATGATGCGGATGAAGCGAGAGTCGTGGCGGAAGATGAAGATGAAGTAGCCACGGAAGCAGAGGTAGAAGTAGAGGAGAGCGCGGCGCCAAAGGTCCTAGGTAGAAGAACAGCATCTGTGTCGCAGCAGCTGTCCGTCATGCCGCAGCACCACTTTTCCGACGTAGGCGTCCCATCGCACGGTGTCATGTATGAATTTCCTGCGTCATCGACCTGCATTATGTCAACCCCATGCTCATGAATTACCATCGTACCTGACGGGTAGGTAGCAAACAAGTGGTAGAACATACCGAATCCGTACACACGTCCAGACACAATCCCGTACTCCAGTCCTTCTCCGTGCATTTCTCTCTAAAATAACTGGTCGTATGGCCTCCATTCTGCGACCATTTGTTCTGGCATATACCATTCGCCAAGCACTCATCTCGCGTGAACCCAGCGACGCTGGGATCCCCGCCCGGCGGGTTATCGCGGTTGAGCGAGCAGCAGATGGTGTGGAGGGGATCTGAGGTCGAGTTGCTGCAGGGTGCATAATCGGGATCGGTTGCTACAGTGCCGTTGGCGTTGTAGCATTGCGAACGAGCGAGCGTGAAGAGGGCAGGTAGTATGAGGAAAAGATGTAACCTTGAGCGACGACAGTATGAGGAATCGCTGGGCGGGGACATGGTGCTTAGCGATGAGAAACTTGAGAAAGACACCCAGAATATGAAGGAAAAAGAGCCGAGCGACAGAGAAAACGAAAAGCGTAAATTCTTCGTGTAACAACGAGGCTTAGCAAAAAATGAAGGATGGGGCAGTACAGATTCAAAGTACACGCCGCAGGGTCCGACTTTATTCGAGGCTGATTTCTCGGTGGTGTCCCTGGCCCCAGGAAACTGTGCCGCAACGGCGCGTTGTTGCATAAGCGCTTGGGCGGGTCCGGGCGTAAATCGGGCGTAACGAGTTCGCCATAGGTTCGGTAACGGGTATCTGAAGAGCTAAGGAATTAGACCAGACAAGAACTGTTTGCGAGGGCGTAGGTACGGTAGATTGCTGAGAGTATAATTTATGCTCTTAACCATTCTGGGCTAGCCATGCGTAGTGTATTGATCGGCCCTTGGATGACCCGCGAAGCCATAGCCTGATGCACTGACTTTGGTGTCTTATTCCTTTGTGTATTCAACTCTAGACGCCCCTATATGCTGCCGCTGCATCTTCGTCTGCTTCTTGTGTTTGTAGATCTTGAAGCCTATGCCGAACAGCAAGCCAAGAACGCTGCAGGATGCTGACACGACAACACCAACGAATGCTCCTTTGCTCAAACCGGCTATTTTCTCGTCGCCACTTGGGGCTGCCGTTGCGGTGTTCGTGGAGTCCGAATCGGAAGTTCCCGACTGCTTGGCGATGGCTGACGTTGGTCGCGAAGTCGCTGCCATGACAGGGGTATCAGCTATTGAAGATAAAGATATCGTCAATACGAAGATTCTTACCTCCACCAACACTGCTGGGCCCCGTTTCAGCGACACCTGTAGGAGCCGGCTGTCCTACGCTCTCTGGGTTATACGCCGCACCCAAAGCCTGGCTACAATAACTGGCGTACACGCTCGTGCCGCTGTCGATGTCAGACTGCGCCGGGTGCAGAGGTAAGTCGCACATGAGGTGATGAACGAGTGAGCGTATGCGGCTGACTAGAGCCGACAGTAACATTAGTTGATCTAGGGCGCTGAGCAGCTCAGATGGATAGCGATATCGCCGCCAATTTCAGGTGTATCGTCATCGCCAACGTCCCACACACATTGATTAATACATCCAGGAAGAAGGCTGTAGGCGTTCTCGTACCTTCGAGTAGGGGACATGGTCAGCGTAGGTCTCGATGTGTGAGGGTAGGTTCGTCCGCGTCAAGTACTTCCGTATCCGAGCCGGCCTCTCGTGGACCTCTTTGACA
The DNA here is from genome assembly GCF_010094035.1 of Trematosphaeria pertusa. Taxonomy (NCBI): domain Eukaryota; kingdom Fungi; phylum Ascomycota; class Dothideomycetes; order Pleosporales; family Trematosphaeriaceae; genus Trematosphaeria; species Trematosphaeria pertusa. The sequence continues at coordinate 1,834,271 of NW_022987220.1, read as the reverse complement.
ACGGATTCTTTGGCGGAGAGACGGATTTTATACCGGAGTCTGACGTACTTGATGGATGCGCTGAGTCACCTGGTCGGTAACTTGACTGAGAGCGGTCGTAAGGAACGACAAAAGGCACACGACAAGGGAGTTCATCATCCTCGCGCTCGAGCTGATGTTCGATACTATACGGGGCCGGGTGGCTATAAGCCGTAAAAGAATGGAACTGCGCCCGCGTTGAGATCTCTTGTCCAGAACCTTTCGCGACCGGTGCGCTCATTAAGGATCCCTACAAAGCACAATTCGCTTATCTAGCTCCATCGCCACGGAAAAAGCAGTGGAGTTTGCAAATGCTGAAAATGGGGAACCTGAAAGTGTGGAAGAACTGATGGCTGTTTATGACCACGTTGTGGTTCCCGAGACGCTCCTATGGGCGATGTTGGAATAGACGAGCTGAACCAAGACAGGAAAATGACAGTGCGGCGGAAGGGGTAGGGCTGAATCTGGCCGAGTCCGCCAAGAAAGCCAGAAATCTCCGTGACGGCGAGGGACGGCCATTTCAGGGTTTCTGAAGATGCAGGCTTGCAGAAATATTGACGGTGCAGTCTCGGCGACGGCCCCGCCCTCGATCTTTGGTCCCGTCGAGCGGACGAGCTGGCGAAAAGCGGAAGCACCGAAGCCTGATTCGCAACCTTTTCATCTCTACTCAGTCGGCGTACATACCACCCAGGAGGCCCAGCTCGTCCGTTGCTTTCAGCAGCTTCCGAGCTCTTATCTTCTTCGACGACGCCCCCCTGCAGGTTCAACCGTGAAGAGAAGGACACAAACCATGGCGCAAGCTACAAGAAATGAGAAGCGAGAGGGGGAAATGCGGTACTGCACGGACAGAACGAGATAGACAGGCTGCGAAATAGCCTACCGTTGAAAGAGAGAGCTGTGCTGTTCTGTTCAAGCTGCCCATGTCAGCTGCAGCTTGGACTCTGGAAGAACAGCATTGGATGACACTAGAGATGAGTGAGCTCTGCGTTGCTAATAAGAAAGAGATGGTGTTTGGGAGTGACGAGGAAGGAGGGCTTAGGCGTCCGCGAACGCTGAGTAATCGCTTAGTCACGCGCAACCCGCCTCGGCTAAATCTCTTCTCCGCACCAGCCGCCTCTTCTTGTCCTTCATGAAAGTTGAACACCCAGGAAATTTGGCTTGGAAACTCACCTCTTTATGGGCTCCTGGCTGTATTAATCTGGGGAGACCAAACATCCTAGCTTTCAAGAACTGCCACTCCTCCCCCGTGAGCGGCCGGTCCCGTGGCTCCGAGACATCTTTTCCTGCTCCGTTTGTACGGCTCCGCCTCGTTCTGATTGATCGCGTGACACCCTCCTCTTCACTGTATATTAAACGATCCGTGGCCGCCGGCGCGATGGATGCATAGGCGCCTCTAAAGCGACAGCGCTCGCTTTAGAGCGAGCAATCGTAACGATGGCCATGGCTCTGACAATGACCACCACGATGCACAAGGCCATGGACGACCTCGTCGAGCGCATGGGCACGATGGATATCGCAGCAGCAGATGTCGCTGTTCAGCCCTTCCGATTCTTCGATCTGCCCTATGACGTCCGTTACCGCATCTACGAGCTCATCCTCATATTCCGCAAGACCATCGACCTCGACCCGACGAACGCGCGCAGCGTCGTGCCCTTCCTGCGCCTCTTCCTCGTGAATCGCCGCATGCACGATGAAGCATCCCGCGTTTTCTACTCGCGCAACACGTTCCGAGTGTTCCCCATCCACGGCCGCTTCCACACGAAAGCGCCGTTGCTCGCGCGTCTGCCAACGCGATATCGCGCGGTGATAAGGAAGTTGGAGCTGCGGCTAGGACCGGGTTGGACCAAGCCGCCGAGGAGCTGGATAGCTGATGGGCGGCTCGGACTCCAAGAGGCGACCAAGACTCACCTGTTGAAGATCTTCGTGGAATTCGATCCCACGTCGCATCCCAGTTTCGAGGGCTTCGGCGAAGGAGACAACTTCTACACACAGTTCAGCGTAGCCCTTGTGAGGAGCTTGCTTGCGCAGCTTCCCTCGCTTGCCGACGTCGAATTCGATGCGTACCCGTCCGTGTCTAAGAGATCCTCTCTCTTGCAGGGCTTGATTGACGAAGTCAAGGCCAACAACAAGCGTATAGTCTGGGGTTCTGAGCGAGGCTGGGACAAGATTGTGGAGGTTGACCTTGCGAGGGTATTACAAACGATTGGGCTCGGCGCGTTGTGAGAAACACAGGCCCTTCGGTCACCAACACTGTTCCGGGTACATACTTGCATCACCTTTGCCCAGTGAGCGGAAGATTCATCTAGGTGCAAATCGACTTCATGATATTTTTATTCCACTCCATCTCCGTTCGACCGGTGTCAGGTTGCTCATTCGTACCGCTAGTTTCATCGCCTCGACGTCAGGAAGCTGAGCTAGGGTAGCGGGATAGTAGTCCACTTGTACATGAGTGTCCGTTCAACAGTACTCATCTTGGGTGGAAGGAGGGCTAAAGACCTTCATGGGTCACAAGGACGTACTTCCGTATTCCAGTCGTGAGAACCCCTAAACGACCCCTGGCAATTGTTCTTGCACCACACAGTACAGGATGCCGCACTTGGCTTTCCGGTGAGGCTCAGGAAATGGGTCGACGACAACGAACTGATAAAGCACCTAGATCGGACTGCCCAATGAGACGGCGCAAAACCACGGATGGCGCGAGCTTTCCGCGGGGAAGACCACTCAAGCCTCGCATTCGAATACGAGGCGGGGATTATACGAGGCTGAAAGTTAATTCACCCAACGGCATCCTAGATCTCTAACCTGACACCCGCGATGCCAAGCTCGATGTTCTTTTTTCGTCGGCCATGCTAGACTCCTTGCGTTTCGCCACAGGTTTCCGCGCGTGAATGATATATGTCGCGTTCATGTCGTGGTTCAGGAAGCAGTGCTCACGCTCTCGGCATGGTCTAACGTCCTTCATGAACCATTTCCATCCCATCCGATAAGATGATTGGACTCCAAGATCTTTCCGTTGGCCAAGTATCTGGCATGATCGCCGCGGCTGTCTTCTTCCGTATGTGCTCTTTCCGTGGCCGCTCATTTCGCCTTTCACGTGTCTCTGCTTACATGGGTTCTCCATTCAGTCCAAATTGTCATCCCCATTGCACTGCCCATAATCCTGCTCGGAGCCCTCCGTCTGAGATCCTCCAATGTCACCGCTACTGCAGTCTCTTGGTGAGGTCATGAACTATAGCATTAGGAGTGTGCTCTGACCATCTTCCCTAGGTCGGTCATTGGCCGTTCTCTCCACTCATCGCTCTGGCCTCACTTTCTCCAAACGGATTCAGTAGCGACTCTGTCAACGTCGAAGTCTATCGCATCAATTAGCTTCTTCGGCGCATTGACTACCGCTCTGATAGCAGTCACCGCAATCGTCACACCGCTCGGCTTATACGAGAGCATAGCAAGTAGAGATGACCCAAAGTCGGAACCGTTCCACTATGTACAGGATATCTCGCCGATGGGTCTGGGTACACCACCTCGTACAAATATGACGTGGAGTCGGATCTGTGGGGGCTTTTTCCCGGTCGCCTGCCCGAACACTCAAAGCGATATAACGCAGTTCACAAATGCTTCGGGTACATATGTCCACGCCGATTGGTACGATTCTCATATACCAAGCCATGTCGTGGAAGTGTTTCAGAGCGGGTTATCTATGTTCAGCGGATCCGTATCCAGCTTCTTTGATATCCAATATCGCTCGTCAACGAAGGCAAAGAAACCTAGGATCCCCGACTACGTCATAATCGACAATGGAACGGCGCAATCCATTGGCTCGTATCGTCCGCTATCCAGTCTGCTCTTGAGCGATGCGATACAGCCGGTTGAAGGGCTCGTTGTCGATATGAAGAACGGCGGCATCGGGTTCCGGAATCACAGTGCTCCAGCGTGGCGGCCCTACGGAAGCACTTGGACGGAGGACCTCCTGTTCGTTGAGCCTGAAACTGTCTGTGTCGACACAAACCTCACATTGGATTTCATCGTCTCCACCACAGAAGAGAGTATGATGGATTTGAGCGGCATCTCAAATCTGGTGCTCACGGACAGAGGAGGTTTCGTCAACATCAACCACACATACCCGCGATGGGAGAAGGAAAACGTGCAGGAGCGACCCGATCTATGGCAGCGCGCTTATAAGGCTGCATGGCTTAATAATGCCATCACGATGGCCTACATGAACGTCACCAACCCTTCCAACGAGACCACTGGTGTTAAGGCATTCCAATATCTGAATTCCAGCATAGGAAGGCGGTTTCGCCTCCACAAAGAGGACGGGACAACAGCCACGAACCTCGTGATAGAACCGAGCACACTCAAGGCCTCGTCCGCCTACGGCGAATATCTCCAGGGAACAGAGGGACTGTCTAATTATTCAGCAACGTCCAACACGACGTACGACTTTCCATCCGAGCCCCCGCTCTACCCCAATCCTTACAATATGGACATCAGTCAGGGCTTCTTTGATGCTCGTAAGTTGACTCTCCCCATATCAACCTTGCTACGACTATATCTCACATGCATCCAGTAACGCTTTGCTCTGGCTCGGGAGGCAGAGACTACGCAAACTATACGAATACGGTGGCCCTGTGTGGCACTTTGTACGGCGCCCCGCGCCGAGAAGACGGTAGTCTTTCCTTACTCTTCGACCCGGGCTCTTCATGGACTCTCCCAATGTACTCTTGCATCTCTACCGCAAAAGCTAGCATCAAAACCGTCTCTTTCCGCTTCAACGGCTCCGACGACGTATCCGGCTTATCAGTGACAAACGTCCAGGACAAAACCTACCCAGACGAAGCTTCAAAACCTCTGTGGGGCGTCGAGCACTACGATCTCAACCTTACAGACGTTGTGCCCTTGTGGGGCCTTGTCACCCCTGAGAGCGCAGCGACCCTCAATCTGTCCACGCTGCGCAAGGAGTCTTTGTACCTCCCGGGCTACGGATCCGCCCTGGGAGGCGGCATGCTGACGCAGAATCTGCCGGGTCAGGACTTTGCTTCGCAGGCGCTCAGTAAGGTGTTCAGCATCCCTGCCATCTCGGCAACGGGAGATATCGATTACTCGGGCAGCTCGAACCTCGCCATGTATCGTCTCTGGCAAGACCTCTCGCGCAACGCCACCTCCGCCGGTCGGATCCTCAGTCTGATATGGACGGACATCGCCGCGAACATGGTGCTTGGGACCCGCGGCCTACATCCCGCGGACGACACGCCGCTCCGCAAACGAGACGCCAGTCCCGCAGCCGGTACGGACACGCCGACAATAACGACCTACGAGCGCCGCGTCCGCTACCGCTATGCCTACGGCATCCCCGCCTTCCTCACGCTCCTCGTCACCGCATCCATCCTCCTCACGACATCCGGCCTGATGCTCTTCGGCTCCGCTGGCCCCTCGCACATGCGCTTGTTCCTCGACCACACGTCTGCGGGCAGGTTTCTGACCGCGCAGCAGGCGGGCTATGGCCAGGCGATCCCTGTGGAGACGAAGGCGTGGGTGAGCAGCGTGGGGAGGCAGCGTTTTACGCTGGGGAGCCACGGGTGGGTGGATGGCGGGCTGATGGCGGGGAATAGAGAGGCGGGGGATGGGCAGGTGGGCATTCCGGCGCCGTATGTGAGGGTTTCGGGGTATGGAGTTGCGGGGAAGAGCGACTGAGTGAGTGAGTTGGGTGGGGAGGGCTTGAGGCGGGTTCTTCGGATTGAGACAACATGATTGTAGACCAAAGAGCGAACCAGAGTTGCGGTCTTTGCTCGACGGCGGGTATATGGGGCCGGGAAACGAGGATAAGACAAGACCACGCTCCTGCCATTGCCATCTCAGCACCAAGCGAAATCCTTTTCGTGTGTCCTCTGGTCTCTGGCACATGTTATTTGTGGGGGAGTAATAAGAGCCATGGAGCAGTAGCCAAAATGAGCGAAGATGCATCGGTCCGAAAGGGCCTAGTGACTGGAACAAAAAATAGTAATAGATGAGGCGTCTCTGCGACAGACTTCTATGCATTTGAAAGCCTTACCATCGTCTAACTTGGGCATGCTCACCGGATCCATCAACTACTGTCTCACTTTCTAGTCCTGATATTTCATCATTTCAGGAGCAAAAGGATCAATCCTTCTGCTCATTCAGTTATGACGCCTTATATACCCGCCAACACATCAATACTCGTACTAAAATCCCCCTTTCACCTTACGTACCTCTAATATAGTTAGCTAGATGCTTAGCCCCCAGCATCTTCAAAAGACAGCGGCCTCGCTGATGCCATCTGCATCTACCGGCCGCAAGAATCCGCGCACGAGCCGTACTGAGGAAAAATGCTCCGAAACCCTGATGATGGGAAACCTACTTACCCGACTAGCCTCTCCTCGCTCATCGAAGCTTGGCGCCTAGCTCAAATCGCAGGTCCTTCCCTCCTTCGCGCGACGACTTGTGATTGCGACTCCGTCACGAGTAGGCACGTCGCCGGCGAGGCGCTTCGAGCCCCCGCGCCTAAGTATATTGTTAGCGATTACTTGGGCTGGGGTTTTGACATGTGCGGATCGTAGATCTGTATGTTGTGAGCGGCATTGCGGCGGTTAATTGTGAATTAGTGGGGGTGTAGTTATGGTAGGAGAGGCTGGACAAGTGGATAAGCAAGTTTGGCTGGAGCAGATTGCGATATAGGGAGTAAAAGGGGTTGGGTTCTGGCATTGGCGCATGGGGAAGGACGGTGTAGTTATGTCTAGAAAAGCGATGGTAGATTTCACATGCACCAGGGCGTCTTGATTGAGGCATCTACACCTTTCGGAGCTTGTTAGCCACCACGTCAACGTGCGCAGGGAAGTTGGAACGTGAGGTAGAATGAACATGAGTATGACTGAACAGATCTCATAATCGTTACGCATGTAGCTGTGCCCCCTTTACCGGCCGCCCTGCCCGTTCTCAACAAGAGATGCGATTACGCCCGCCCGTGGAGCCATATTCCCGTCCTATTCGAGATCCTGCGCCCATCTCTTTACAACCATACTTTCAAGCTCCCTCTTCTGGCCACCCACAAACTGCAAGTTCTCATTGCCGACCACGCCCGTGGTGACTTGGCCATTGCTCGGCGCGCCCAGCCCCTGTACAATACCATTGCCGCCCTGGACCACGTTCGAGTAGCTGGTCAACATGGTCTGCACGCCGGACACGAAGTCCTGGCCGTCGAACTCGCAGTGCCCGCCGGCTGGTGTGTTGTCGACAGTCTGCAAGGTGTTGATTTGATCGGCAGTGAGACCTGATTGGGCGGCGAGCTGCTCATATGCGGTTACAGCCTGCGGGATACTGCCTTGAAGCAACTGCAGTTCACTCTGCGTGCTTTGGAAGTGGATGCGTGTCTGTGGCATGACTTGCGCGGCACTCGCGAAGTCGACCTGAGGGGGCATGCCTCCGCAGTTCAGTTCTACAGCGCTGTTCGGGAAGTTCTGCATCTGAGCTGGGATGAAGAAACCGCTCATGAGCAGGCTGCCCCCCGAGACGCCGGTGAACACGACGGCCTGGTTGTTGAAGGCCACGCGCTGAGGCATTTCGGTCTGGATGAAGTCGTTGACCGCTTGGGCGTGTGCGACGCCGTCAGTGCGTTGGAGTCCTTGACCGCCTCCCCAGAAGAGATTTGGGTCTGGGGCAAGGAGCGCGACGCCCATGGTGTTGGCTTGCACAGCTTGGTTGGGGAAGTCGAAGAAAGACTGGCCGCCGTCGCCGTGGAGGAGCACATTCGCACCTAGATGTACATTAGACGAGCTGCTGGCAAGGATCGGATCCACGAACCCATCGTTCCATTCGGGCTTGTAGCTGCTGCTCCCGGAACTCCTGAAGCTGCCATGAACTGATCTGCTGGCGCTGCAATGCGGAAGCGAATGGGCAGTCCATTGACGTTGACAGTGTCATCGAGGATCATCGAGCCATCGGTAGCTTGGCTAATACCTTGCGGGATCTGTGCTGCTTGCTGTTGGGCAGTCTGTCGTCCTCTCCCTCCTCCTCGCTGGGGAGCGCATGCTGCGAGAGCGATGAGGGAAGCAAATGCTACTATGTACATCGTGAAAGAAAAAGGGAAGAGCGGTGCACAGCACGGAATAGAAATTATGGACAAGAAGCGAAGAGACAGAAGCCGGACCGGCCGAAGTTCAACTCAAAAGGACCCCAACACCACAGCGAGCGCAAGGACGGGAGAGAAATAGAGCAGAGAGGAGGATAGAAGAAGTAGAAGCGGAGAGTAGCCTCCACCTCTCTCGGTAGTACTCCGCTCAAACGCCGCGAGGTAGCCAAGCCTATCTATGCAAACACTCCAAAAGCTTGCCATGCTCAATTGAGCTTGACATTTTGCGGCTCTTAGCCGCCGTTGGTGGCATTTCGCTGTATTGGTTTGATGTTCTGTCGATGGCACATGGAAGGTCTGAGGACGAAGCTTTGGAGGCGGCGCTGTTTCGGAGGCGTTCTTGGCAGAATTGTGTCTCGCCGCTCTCCGAGGGAGGATATTTTTAATCTCGACACATTCGCCAATTCGTTACATTGATCGAAGAAGTCGTCTTGGTGGCATCGGGCGATATAGAAATGCGAGGAGATGAAGCTGGATTGGGGCGGAAAAGGTGAGAGAGCGTGTAGCGGTTCGGCTGCAGCTGCCCCCCGCGCCCCGCTAGCTACCCCGCCCCGGTAGTTCTTGCCCACTCCTCATCTCCGCGTAGTGACCCCTTCAACCGACTTCTCGAAACACCAAGACGAGGGCTTATGCCACCAAAAGTCAGCGCTTTTCTCCGTCAAGTAACATGATCGTAGCTCAAGGCTGACGAGCTAAGAAAGCTGACGTTTTCATGCCGACGGCCCATGTTCGCGAGGAGCTTTATCAAGTCCTTAGACGACAACCCTTCGCATAGCTCCCTATTTTGGAAGCTGCTGATGGAACGTAAGCACGTTCCCAGGATGCCAATATTGTAGGACACCTTCCGATGACCTCGGGACTCAATCAGGGTAAGACCAAAGCTTGCAGCTGCAGGTGAGGGGCAGGGCGTACGATTCTCAGAACACCGAGGATGTCCCACCTCGTGATTCTACTGGGGATTTGTGATTCCTAAGCCTGCGGTGCCACCCGTCATCATACGGGCCGACCGATGTACTGTGGTATAAGTAGAAGTCAGATTTATTTTCTCGTGCGGAAGACTTTAATAAGAAAAAGTCTGGTTTCTGGACGACGACAGGGCGATCATGACACCAGCACGCGTTGAGCAGGAGGAGACATACGACTACATCATCTGCGGGTACGCCTTTTCTTCTTCCACCGCTATGCGTCCCTGGCTCTAACGCAAATTCCAGAGGAGGCACCTCAGGCTGCGTGATCGCCGGCCGCCTCGCCGAAATCCCTAACACCTCCATCCTCGTCCTAGAAGCCGGGCCCGACCATGCCGACCTCGAAAACGTGCACATGCCCGGCGGATGGAGCGCAAACTTTGACAGCGAAACCGACTGGTACGTAGAAACCTTATCTTCGGATTTCAGCCCTGGCAACACGTCTTTCAAGCAGTCATCCGGAAGCCGCCCGGAAGACGTCTTTTGTGCTTTTGTATGATACTCCTTCTTTTGGACTTTGACTAATGTTGGCGCTATAAGGAATATTATCGGCGAGCCGCAATCCGCTCTCAATGACAGGTCTGTCAAGCACAGTCGAGGACGGTTCCTCGGTGGCTCGAGTGGCGTGAATGGCACGCTTTGTATCAGAGGGTTGAAGACGGATTATGATGATTGGGGGCTTGAGGAGTGGACGGGGGAGAAGATGTGGGGATACATGGCAAAGGTATTCTTTCTTTCTTTCTTCCTGCCAATCCTCAACCCCGAACAGGCAGCGTAGCATGTACTGTACTGATGAACGAGTAGGCAGAGACCTTCCACCCCAAACCCTGGTTCCAAGAAGACAAATCCGTCCACGGCACCTCAGGCCCTCTGCACATCGCACCCCACGACCTCCCGCCCATCTCCGAGCTCGTCAAAGAATCAATGATCGACCGCGGCCTCCCGTTCGTCCCAGACATGTTCACCACCGGAGAGACGCCCCATGGATGCGGCCACGTAATGCGCACGATCCACCAGGGAATTCGATCCACCGCCGCGGACTTCATCACCAAGGGCTTCCGACGCGAGAACATCACCATCAAGACCGACGTCACAGTCGACAAAGTGATCCTCTCAAAAGCCGACGACGGCGAGCTCACCGCCACAGGCGTCCTAGCCCTCTCCAAAGAAGGCGCCCAGGTCTCCTACAAAGCCCGCAAAGAAGTCATCCTCAGCGCAGGCGCCTACTGCAGTCCCCCCATCCTCCTGCGCTCGGGCATCGGTCCCAAATCCGAGCTCCAAAAACACGGAATCGAATGCCAAGTCGACCTCCCCGGCGTCGGCAAGAACCTGCAGGACCACGTGCTCTGCTTCATATTCTACGAAGTGAGCCGGCCAGACCTAACCCTCGACGCGCAAGTCTACCACGGCACCAGCGCAGCCAGCACATACAAGCTGTACAAAGACACCAAAACGGGGCTCCTCTCCACCTTCCCCTTCGGCATGTTCGCCTACTCGCGCCTCTCAGACCGCCTGCAGGACTCGCCGCTGTGGACCAGCGCCCCGCACCCGCCCGGTCGAGACGCCATGCACCTCTCCGCCGCGCAACCGCACGCCGAGATCTGGAACACCGAGCTCTACGGCGGCCCCAAGCAGCTGACCGACTTCCCGACCGACGGCCAGCACGCCTTCGCCATGTGCCCGCTGCTGTTCAGCCAGCGGTCGCGCGGCAGCGTGACGCTGAAGAGCAAGGACTGCCGCGAGAACCCCGTCGTGGATCACAAGTACCTCGATGATCCGCTGGACATGCTGGTCATGAGCGAGGCGTGCCGGCTTGCGAACGAGATTGCGGTCAAGGGGAAGGGGACGCGGGATGTGGTCAAGGGGAGCTGGCCGCCGCATTTGAAGCACCATACGTATGAGACGAGGGAGCAGTGGGAGGGCTATGTGAGGGAGCATGGTACGACTTGTAAGTGGCATTCGTCTCTCCGCGAAGAATTCCTGGTTGCTAACCATGTCGCCTGGAATAGGCTATCATGCGTCTGGTACATGCGCCATGGGTAAGCCTGAGGACAAAGACGCGGTGCTTGACTCCCGTTTGCGCGTGAGAGGCGTCAAGAACCTGCGTGTTGCCGATGTGTCCTCGATCCCTATCCTCAATAATGGGCATACGCAAATGGTGGCTTATGGCATTGGCGAAGGTGCTGCGGAGTTGATCAAAGCTGACGCTGGGGTTGTTTGAGAAAAGTAAATACCCGTCATTGCGGAAGGGATCCCGCTAGCATAGGCCTAGAGCAGTCAATATTGTGAAAGCCCCCGAAGTGTGATATGGTGCTCGGATTGTGCATGGGATACTTTTCCGTCTATCACCTCAACGAACTAGTGTGTAGCCCCGAAGCGTCCATTGATAGCTTGTCATTCACTGATAATTTTCTCGGACGGCATGATTGCTTTTGTAAGGATCATCACATTGCTAGCTGTGTGCAATGACTATGTCCAAAGCCGTCACCCCATGAATGCATTTCGCCGTTCCGTGAACCCATGAATGTCGAAGAGCCGGAAAAGAAACATCTCACATCACCACGCCGGAGTTGCTCGCGATACGCTAGGAAACCGATTAGCTGAAATGCTTGCTTGCAGATGTCAATTCGACTTACCGGCCAGAGCTCGGCAGCTTCCTTTCCGACAGGACCAGTAATAGCGGAGCCCTTCATTTCTCCCTTGGGGTTGACGATCTATAGATCATCAGTCTTCGATCCAAATGCTGCGTTCGTATAGTCCTTCACTCACCACACCAGCATTATCCTCGAAGTAGAGGTACACGCCATCTGCCCTCCTCCACGGCTTGCTCTGTCGGACGACAACCGCGGGCATAACCTTCTTCCTCAGCTCCGGCTTTCCCTTCTTGACGGTCGCCATCACCATGTCGCCGACGCCGGCGGCCGGAAGGCGGTTCAGACGCGCGCCGATACCCTTGACCGAGATGATGTAGAGATTTCGGGCTCCCGAGTTATCGCAGCAGTTCATCACAGCCTGTGCCCCAATTAGCCATTTCCTTGTATTCCTTATATCTTGCGGCACCATGGAAAACAAGTTCGCGATCGGTGCGGGGATGGAATCGTAGAGGTTGGGGATCGAGACGTACACCGACGGGCAGACCCAGGGTCATCTTGAGCTTGTTACCAGAGGCTCCACCGCGACTGTAGCATGTCAGCTCATGTGTTCAATTGAGTGGATCGTCAGAAGGGAACGTTGGATCCTCGCCGCCGCCTTCGCCGTCGCTGTCGCCGTAATTGTATGCGGAGTGTAGCTTCGGCGCCGGGAGCGATCCAAGGATTCGAAATCGTAGAAGACGTACCCGCGCTTGGACATTTTGACTGATTATCTCGTGGTAAGATTCGTGGGGTGGTTCGGGTGCGTCGTCGCAAATTGTCGTTTGGCGATGAAGTCTCGAAAATGTCAAGCGATTTGGTGTTGTGCGCCGGCGCTCGCTTCAACAAATCGCCGATATGCGCTAGGCTAGCTGCGGTTAGCGCGAGTAAGACGTAGAGAAACATTGGCAGAGACCACCTCTCCATTACCACAGACACCTGACGATCAACATTATCTCAGGAGGCTCAGCTTGTTTCTTCTGGATCGGAGCGAGGAGGCGGCTTTCGAATGTTCACTAACTCTCTCGATACCTCTCTAAGCGGTGACCACCTTCTCCTCGGTTGGTCTTCCGTCGACTCAGGAGTCGTGTCTCTTTACGCTTCTATAATCCGCTTTGATTGCACTGGAATAGCTTGCCGGCTGTTATTTCCCTTGCTGGTGCTTTTTTTCTGACGAGACGCTCGCTCTATCGCCAACCAAGTACTCCCCACAGCCTTTCGGGAGGTCACTGCCAAGTACAGAGTGCCTCCCTCACTGGACTTGGGAGTCACTGTGCAACTGCTTACCGCTTACTCTTTCCTGACGCAATGCACACGCATAAGCCATGCCGCGGTGGTTGAATGCCTTACGCGTTTGCATGTTTCCCAGCCGTCCCTGAAGTATCCCCGTACGGTTTGACATAGCTAGCTTTAGCCTCGTAAGTCGGCGTCGCCCACTCTCGTTCTACCTTCAGTGCTGGCCCCTTCTCTTGCCTTTTGGGCCTGTCTCTTATCTATGGAGTGAGCACCTTGCATGTCTGCTGATCGTCGGAGGTAGGCGCGACGGTAAAGGGCAGCCACGGTGTTGAAAATTTTCCTTCGAGATAAGAACGTCTCCCGCTCTGCAGTTCTTCCTTTCTCCACCACGCTCTCTCCTTCTGCCACCCACTCACTCACGCGTCCTCCACGTTCTCGAGGTCGTTCTCACGTTAACCTCGTTCCTTTCGTTCAAGCCCACGCGAGACTTCACCTGGGCACCATGAAGCTCACGCTGCTCACTCAGTGCTTCCTTCCTGCTGCTGCCTTCGTCGTGGCTAGGTCTGGCAATTGCACTACGCTACCGAGCACTATGAACAGCTCTTCGACATTCGGGTCCGGTCTCTCGACTGGCTTCAGTGCCTCCATCACTGTTCTCAGCTCGACGGCCGCTCCGACCGCGACTCTCACGTCTACGCACTTGATGAGCCGCAGCGTTTCCACTACTTCCTGCACCGGTGAGACCGTCCCACCCACGAGCGGATCCTCGGCAGGCACGACCTCCACTATTTCCAATATCTCCACAACCTACCATTGGCCGACGTCGATGACTCGGGGTACTGGGGTCACCTCTCTGACAAAGACCACGACCACCCCCAGCAATCTTGAGTCGTTTCCGACCATCACCCCCACCTACATCACCTCTTGTGTGTCTTCTCCGATATCTGACCCGGGAAAGACAACCTCCCAACCTGCGTTGTCCTCTGCTGTCTCCAGCGGCATCTATTCAAGCAGCCGCACCTCCGCACTTTGGCATAACACGACAACGTCCTGCTTGGGCTTGGGCACTTCAACCCCTACGCACTTTCATACTTCTGCTTCTTCCGTTGTCAGCGGCACCCCGGCCGCTGCAAATTCCCTCCTCGCGAGAGCTCCTCGCTGGGCAAACACGATCCCGCCCTATCTAAACTCCACTACGGTCACCGCGACTGTCTATCTTCCCACGGCCTCGTCAGTCATGAGCTCCGACGAGACCGCTTCCTATCCCGCAACCACCAACCACACTTCCCTCGTCCGGCCCACATACGGCACCGCTTTGCCCTCGACGCTCTCGGGATAGAGTCGTATCAGCCCAACTACGACGGTGGAGTCTTCGTATAACAGCCAGACGATCGGGTCCTAGGTTCGTGCAGTGGGCTCTCTCGGCCTCACGTTCGCCATGTCCTTCATGGGTGACTCACCAAAGGGACGGAATTGATGGATCATAAGCTACTGAGAATATTTATACGGCTGGAGCAAGCATCTTTCCAATATTTTCGGATGTCGGGAGCTCATCTGCCTTCCCTTCTCATTTCCCCTGGGGCACATTGTAATGTCTGAGAGAAGCTGCGGGAAGTTCAATGAAGCATAGTGGTTAGATAAAATTCAAAGCGTTTCCATTCAAGTCTGTACTCGCCATATGTTCGCAGGACAGGCTAATTTATTCCGCCATGAAATCCAAAGCCTGAAGCCACCCGTTGTACTTCCCATAAGAGGTCACACCTCATCCACGGTCAATCTAGTCTGCTCGCTCATACCACCTCAAAAGTGACCTGAAAATCTAGATACATAGCCCTGAAGTAGAAAGCCTGATTATCCTCCGCTGAGATTCCCAGATAATCGTCTTGTGTGTCTTCCATTTGAAATCCGCAGCCGTCATCTTGCCAGTCCTTCCAACCCTCCAAACCAAAACACACTTCTATGCAGACTTTTCAAAGCCAGAGATATAGTATTCGATAACTTGTAAATCTCTTTCTCAATTTTAGAACCCCATGTTACTACACCTTAAAGCTCACCTCAACGCCGAGCTCCTGATAGGCTGGCAGATCCAAAATGCCCACCTTCTTGAGGTAGCCGCGGATCCCCTCGCCCTGGTTCTCGTCGTCCTTCGGCATGCCGTCCGTCGGAAAGCGAATGAACACTGTGGGTTTAGAAAACCAGCTGTCGATAGTGCAGTTCACGCGGCACACCTTGTGGTCGCGAATGTGCGAGAGCCAACGCGCGTTGTCGTGGGCCAGGAACTCGTTCAAGGCAGGGAGATAGCTGTGCTCGGCCTCCTGCATGAGGATCCAGTCGTCGTACTTGGCCTGCCGGTCTTCCTGCGTGAGCAGCGGCTCGCCAGACACGCTGCAGAGTTCGCCGCTCACGAGCGGCCGTCCGAGTCCTTCGACAAGCGCGTCGGCGACAAATTCTACCGTGAACGTCGGGCGGTGCGCGCGCAGCTGTATCAAGGGCGTGAGGTCCAGCATGCGTTCGGAGGACGAGCTGTCGTCCTCGTTGGCCCAGGAAATCTGCAGCAGCTGAGGCGCGTTCTGGTGCTGGTGCTTGCCGGCGTAGAAGACCCACATCCAGAGCCTGAGGGCTTCGAGCTTGACGCGCACGGAGGAGTTGCGCATCCAGAGGGGCCGGTACTCGGTGCGGATTTGCTTGCAGACTTGGGTGAGGCCGAAGTAATTGCGGGCTGATGAGTGAGGGTGCTTGATTGGCCATGGGCTGGGGGACTGGTCGGACTGCCGCCGGGATAGAAGGGGCACGGGGTTCCACCAGCCTTCGTAGGATTGCTCTTTGGCAAAGTCGTAGATACGGTTGCGTATCTCTGAGCGGGTATGTTAGTCGCTTTGCCAGTGATGCCATGCGAGTATCAGAGTGTGGAAAAAGCTCACGTACCTGCAGGGAACTCTAGGAACTTTGATGTCGTCGGCTTGCTCTCGTAAGATATACTTTTTGATGGTATTGAGTTCATCGAAGTTCTAGCGTTCTTGCGAGGACGGGATAGAGAGTCAGTATTGCTCCCAACATCTGCCGCCGCGCAGCAACGTTTCACACCGCGACTGTATGCTCCATCAGCTATATGAAGACCGCAGATCCCCTTTGAGTACTCACGTTGTGGCTGGCATAGTAGAAGTATGGCTTTCGATTGGGGTTTGTATGAACGCACGGACCAGTCGTTTGCGGAAACAAGAAGGAGAACCAGACCGTCGGGTCTCCAGGGTCGCAAGCCCCCTATAAGCTTCCTCATATATTCGTACGGGGTGTACGGGCTCGCGTAATGCTCTATCTGCCGAAGATCCACTGCTGCAGCCACAATAATGGAAGAGTCCGTTACAGGCAAGGGGGCTCGGTGTCGGCGCCATCGGACCGCACCCGCTGAGTCATTAGAAGAGATGGGAAACGTGGGAAACCTTGGAAACGGCGGGTTGGCCGGGCGTTACGTGCGCTAGAGATAGCAGAAATTGTCGACAAAGGCGCCACCTCACGGGGAAAGCAGGATGAAGGGATGCTAAGCTTTTTTTTCTCCTGCCGCAATTACCAGCATCGTGGTCATTGCGTCTCGGAAATAAACGTCATTTGTTGGTCGCTATTGTCCATGGAAGGGAATACTCAAAGTCACCGACGCTCCCGGTCCCATGGAAACTGTCCGCATGTACGGAGGTAGAACTCCTGAGCTATTGTGCGCGAACGTCATGGTGGGTAAAGTCCGAGAGCTAAGCCAGGCCGGGAGGATTGAATGGTCGCCCTTGTCGGAGTCCGGTATGTTCGTCCGGTCGGCTCGCTGTTGAAACTGAAAACGTCTTTGTCTTACTGCAAGCGAGTTGTTATAGCACGGCGCGGAAGCAGGAAAGTCAGTCCACCTCGGATTAAGATCGGACTGGATAGCCTGGATCTCGAGGTAGCTAACAGCATTGAGTGTTGGCAAAAGCCGGAATTTGACGTTGTTGGGGAGTGCTTTTCCTACTTGGGACGGGGGAAGAACAAAGGACAAAGAAAGGTTAGATGTTCGGGGAAAAGGGGACCTCGGTACTGTGCCGAACGTGGCTTAGCTTGGCCCGACCGAATACGCGTTCACGGATGTCACTGGCGGAATCCTTTCCTTCGGCCATTGTTGTGCAGATATTTCGAGTGACGTAATAGCTCCTGTCATCTCAGATCAATGGACCCAAAAGATATTGCTGTTCTAAACCCTCCATATGGTGTACGGTGGTGGGCTAGCGAGATCTCGGCTTGGATGCATTACGGCGGGTAGCGGGCATCCACTTGCGTAAGAGGCTGCATTCCTTCAAACGGCGAGTGCTTGGAATTTAAAACGTCGCGCTGGATTTGATGCTCGCTGTTGAGTTGTTGGGGCGGGAGCTATAGAGCAGAAGCAGGCGAAGTACTGGTGCAGTGAGCTCTCGAAATAAGAATGGAACAATCATCACTTGGGTGCAGCGGATGGATCTGCAGGTTGACGAGATGTTCAAAGGGTCGCCAAGAAGGATGGTGCAGCGCGCTAGACCAGAATGGTTTAGCTTGTACTTGTACACATGGGGTAAAGCGCGTTCGCGGATTTTCACCTCCGAACCGAAAGGACATCAACTCAGGCATCACTCCAGCATGCATGGCATGATCTTCTTGTTCAGGTGGCCAACAAGCGTATTACATTTTGCCTATACGAGACAAACCAAATGAAGACACCAACCACACCCTTCGGGAGACGCCTACGACCTCGCAAAGCAAGATCCGAACGCCGTTGGGGCGGAGGCATACACCCAATATACTGCGTCAACATCCACCGTGGTCTAACCGCACTTCAGCTTGATTGGCTTCATCAGAAAGACCGAGTAACAGGTTGCCAGAGTTAGTGCAGGGTGCGGATGGGATGAGACAGCCTACCAGGCACGAACTCCGGCGCGTCCGCACGAAGAGTTGACCGAATCGCGCGCTTGGAGCCGATTCGCTGACCTCGAAGAGACAAAGCCTTGACACCCTGAACGACATCGTACTCATCGACGGGGCCAGGTTGAGGAGAAGAGAGTCGCGCCATGTTTGCGCCCATCACGTACTGGCCGGTGCGCTGGTCGAGAACCCATTGGCCGTAGTTCTGAGGGTATCCGCCACCACCGTCTTGAACGACAACCCGATCAGAGCCGATGGGAATCGCGCGTGTAGCTTGCTCTTGGAAGCCAGAGGCTGAAGCTGTGGTGTTGCCATAGAAGCCGGAGTCGCCGGGGCTGGCCTGGAAGAGATGGATGGGGTTGACTGGAGTTGAGCCTCGGCGAGTGTACGTACGACCGCGACCGCGATTAGCACTGGATTTGATTAGCAAGAGTTCGAGAGAAGAAGTGCTCTAGCAACTTACCTCGCAAGATCCCGACGGATGTCCGGTACCTTCTCACCCTTCTGGCGGAGGATCTCGCGCTCCTGCATTGCGGCGGGGTTCAACCCAGAGGCCAAACTGCAGAGGCGGTATGCGCCGTGGTTTATGGCGCGTCGAACGAAGAGCGTGAGGCAGAGATCGAGATCGTCGATGATGGTGTCAGTTTGGACGCGGTCAGCGGCGGTGAGAGCGGACGGGTTGGCGAATGCGAGGCGAATGCGGTCGATTGTGATGATGCTGTCATCGTAGTCGCGCTTGAAGCGATACGTCAGTACAAGGCTGCACAGACGGAGGAGACACGTAGAGATACTTACGACGGTGTTGATACGGCCCTCCGCACGACGAATGTCGGCCTCCCACTGCGCCTTCGTCCTGCCGGGGTTACCGAGACGCCACTCGAAGACGGACTGCAGGAAGGGTATCAGCTCTTGCTGCGCCCAATGATAGTCCACCCGCTGCGACATCTTGGCTTCGGGACGGTGTTGAGGTTGCGGTGGGACGGTGGGTCGAGAAGGAAATTTCGCGACAAGGCTTTGAGACTTTTACGGCGCGCTACCGCCCCGCGCAGGTGGTGAAAGTATCGACCCTACCGTGAAATTTACGCGTTCAGCGCATGTGAAAAGAGGTGAGTCTGTACCTTACTGATGTTATCACTGGGTATGCTGCGCTCTGCTGTCTCTGATGAAGCATCAATGGGGTGGAAGGACTTCATAGAGGGAGGCGAAACGAGATATGCCACCTTTTTGATTCTGCCATTGACACAACAAAGGGATATGATTCAAACTTTTCACAACTGAACCCAGTATAGAGTCAGTCTCCTGGATGCCTCAACTGGGCTCCTCCTTTGAATTATCTACTGATTTTAGCTTCTCCGCATCCTACCTGCCGCTAAACAGCCCAGTGACCTTCTTGTCCGCTTCATTCGCCCTTCTCACATCTTCTGCAAGCTCCTGCCTCACGCCGTCCGCTAGCGAAGCAAGCCTGAACGGTCCACCGTGTAGCACGCAGCGACGGATCAGCAGCCGGATAGTGAGCTCCATGTCGTTGGCAACATTCGCAACTAGGCTCGGGCGAGGTACAGCAGCCGGCGAGACGAGAGCCAGCCGCAGCCGCTCAACGAAGATCGGATCGCCTATTGGGTAGTTAGGCTAATACCGTCAGTTACAACCCTTCGCTGGAGCTTGCAGTCCGACCATGTGTTGCGGCTCGATCCACTCCGCCTTTTGCAGATCCGCCCACCAGTCGCGATCGTCGGTGATTCCTGGCCTGCCGGCGTACGCTCTTCGCAGGAACGGGATCAGCTCGTCGTTGGCCCACTTGCAGCTGAACATTGGAGAATAGGTCTGGGTGAATCGTGGCTCAGTGTTGCCGAGCGCTTCATGGAAGGCGTCCAGCTCGCGAGACTGGAACTCCTTTGATTTGCTGCCGATATAGTTCAGGTCGTCGTCCATGGTTGACGATCTTGACGATCACAGAGGGATGATAGGCGGTAATGGGGAGACGGTAGCGGGCGGAGGTTAGTATACAAGAAAGTGGGTTTGGCAGAAAAGACTTGGTGGGAAGATTTTTTGGGGTTGAAGGCTAGCGAGGAAATTCACAGTTCTCATCAGGTATACGGCACTAGACGTGAAAAGATCCGTCTGAAGTCTCCGGACTCAGCATTGATTTCCTTTGAGAGAGATCATTGAGACCGCTCTCCCCGCTTTCCAGATATATGGATTGGTTCTCATTCGTCCATCGTCGGTCAGGTCACTGTTTAATCCTCTTCATCCGCGTCCGCTACCTCGACCATACCATCCCCGTCCTCGTCCACCGCTGCCGCTGCCGCTACCGCGACCTCGATCATGACCACGTCCACGGCCTTGGGCGCGTCCACCACCTTGACGGCCTCCACGATCGCCAGGGGCCCCGAGGCCACCGAGAGTCGGCGACCAAGGGTCTCGAGGTCGAGGGGGAACAACACCTCCACCGAGAGCTCCTGTGCCAGCACCGGCCATACTTCCAGGTAGTGGTATGGGCTGGTCGTAGGTAGGAGGACCCCATCCGGGGCCGAATCCAGCCTGGCCGGGAGTAAGAGGAGGCGGCTGAGCGCCAACCCCTGGACCTTGCTGACCGGCGAATAGCCCCGGGGTATAGCCAGTCGGTGGAGCAGCACCCCTGCCAACATTAGCGTCTCATATATCACAAGAAGAAACAACTATACATACGGCGGTGGGGGGAAGCGTGGGTACTCGGTAATGCGTCCCTGTGGCGTCTGCTCCCGAGCGATTCTCGCCTGTGGCAACGGCGGCAGATAGAAGCCGCCGAAGCGATCGGCATGGAACAGCAGCAGCAGGGTCACCGTTAGGATGTTCTCCGGCGTGTTCTGAAAGCGAGGAGGCACATCTTGTCCTGTTGGAGGTGCGTCTTGGATCTCCTGCACGATGCGGTGCATTGCTTGGCTGCCTTGCTGATCAAGGTAGTACTGCGTTGGAAGTTAGAGGAGGGGTGGGAGGAAGTGGAAATGGGCGCTGGAGACTTACCATGCAGTTGAGGATGCTGCGCGCTTGCTGGATCTCGCGGGCGAAGTCATAGTTTGCGCGGCTGCCTTGCGGGAAGTAGGAACGTAGGAAGGTGGCGAGCGAGGCGGATTCCCAGGTCGGTGCGGGTTGCTGTTGGTTGGGGTTGTTGCTCTGCTGGTTGCCGGACATCTTGACGCTCTTGACGGATCTTGATCGCAAGGGGTGATAGGTATGGCTGAGGAGTTGCAGTTGCTGGCGGACGGATGCTATAGTCGCTGGAGGTTGCCGATCGAACTTGGAAGCTGCTGATGATAGTAGCTATAACTTGTGGGTGCGAGTCTGTATTATATACCCAAGAGCACTGAATGGAACAAAGGTGAATTCGACTCCGGCAAATAAGCAGGCGTCACTTAGCCGTCAACGTCACCTCCATTTCAAGAGTTAGAAGGAGGGGAAAGAAAGCGATAACTGGCTACACCCCTAGAACGCTCCATCCTCCCCGCAATTGTGCTTCACTCAGCAGTAAGAAGAGAACCCAGGAAGATGCTCTATGACCTCGAATCGGAGGGGGAAAGAGCCCGAGTTATATTCTCGAAGACAGTGAGTGCAAACGGTAAAGCTTCCAAGGATCACGAGTCGCTAGGTTTGCTATGTCAAGCTAGACGCAGAGTGTCTAAATGACCTCGAGCATATCCTAAGCTTCCATCTCTGATATCTCTCATGTGCCACAGTCTATCTGTCACAAGGGCTCGCCACTTCCCCCAAGCTTCCACAGCTCTATGCAGGCATGACGCAGCTGACCAAATAGCCTTCGACATCACGAGGGCAGCCTGGTTGATTTCTCTAACTGCGCCTCGAGAGAAAACGGATGGCAATTGCCAGGCGCACTCAGGCTATCTGCATGATTGTATGCGCTTGCTGCACGAGCCCGCTCAGGAAGGACGCTGCCGTCAGCATACCCGCGGCTCGGAAGAGACAATCTCATAGAATAGATATACTTCAGTAAGCTTCTAGACGAACGGACCGTTTGGGTTGAACTACGGCGCAAGTCGTAAAGCATTACCTCATGTTTTCTGTCCGGACCTAGACAGGGAGTCCAGAGACTAGGCCCGTGAACTCGCTGCTCCCCGTGTCTGGAGGTTAGATGGAGGAGGCCATGTCTCTCTCCGCATCGTAGAGCAAAGACAGATAGCACTCGAGACATCATGTAGCATACTGGCCGGTAGTAAGTCGAAGATGGGCGATGCTCCTAGCGTACCGGTACAGACAGGTCACGAAGATAGCAAGCGTAGGAAGAGGCTATAGGGGATGAGGTAGCATTCGAGATACGCTACTCATACGAGGCATACACATGCCAGAAAGTCTTCATGAAACCATCCACCACACCATATTCCGAGCATGCCATCAACTCCCCAGAATCGCACAATGACCATCCACCATGCCGACCTCTCCATAAACCACCGGAAACCATGCCATTCCATACCGCATCCATTCTTCATTCCGAGATCATCATGAACTTGTGCAGACCATTGGTCCGCCACCCATCCATCATTCCGAGCTCGTTGTCGAATTTTCGAAAACCATATGACCACCACCCATAACTCCGAACCACCCCACCCATTATCGCAGACCATCGACGAAAGAATGAAAGAAAGGAAGAAAGAAAGAAAGAAAGAAAAGAGGCAGTTTGGCAGCTTGGCAGCTGTAGTCACGCATATCGGTACTCACCGTTGATGAAAATCGTAGCGACCCAGAACGCCGTCAATCCGGGGTATTGAACTCCAGAAATGCAATACGTGGCCGCCGAGGAGAGTCGAGGTGACCTGTTGCGTCAGAAGGGGTACGGTGTGGCGCCGCGTGTGCGGATTCGCTTACCTAGTCGCCGTCGTCCTTAGCCTTGCGCGGCTTTCCGCGGCCAACCCTCTTTTGCTTCTTCTGCTTCTTCTGCGTCTTGGACGTCACGAACTTGCTGCTCTCGTCGTCATTCTCAGTGCGGGCACGCTTTGTGCGATTGGAGGCGTAGGTCGTCTTATTGTTGCGCGGGATAACAGGGACATCCTCCGGCTTCATGTTCTCCGTGGCGAACGCGATGCGGACGGCCTTGCGCTTGTTGGACGCGTCGTTGCTTGAGGTGCGGGACACGAGCATGTGTGGGGCGCCTACGACCGACCACATCTTCTCGTCCTTCATCAAGTCGTCGCAAGTACGCTTGGAATACTGTTGCTCGGGTCAGTGACGCGCTCGAGCCAAAGGAAATACATACCTTGAGGAGCACAATAACAGTGTTCAAGCGGTTCTGAAATATCCACTCCTTCGTCTGGAAGATGCTCCGCGCTAACATGTAGTCGTAGATCGGAGTAGTCCATCCGTGCTCATGGATTTGGAGCATATTATGCTGTTTCTAGTTAGCTTAGAACGAAACTGCATTGTCCAGATCGCTTACGAGAAGGCGCCATGCCAGCTTCTCAAGGTCAATGTCGTTATAATAGTCCTTATCTACCCAGCGGCGGGTAAAGCCCTTGCTCGTCTGGCCCTTGCAGTCTATATTGTTCTTGATAGCTTCGATAAGCTTCAGGACGACTGCGCGCCTCTCCTCCGGTGTCCCTGGGATGGTGATATCGCCGCTCGGGGCGCGCCAGGCGACCTTCGCATCAGCGGCAATGACAGCTTCGATTGTATCGAAGTGAAGGCTGGCCTGCGGAGTAGCCTGCTGAACAGACTGTGAGCTAGACTGGGGGCTCGTCTCTGGTGTCGACTGTTGGACGTTCTGCGAGCTGACTTGCGAGCTGTGGCCGGCAGTCTGAGGTGCCTCCGGCTCGCTGTCACCTTCAGCATCCTCGTCAATATCGTTCTCCTCATACGGTGAGTGACCACGAAGGCCAAACGTGATTTGTCCAACATCTGAGACGCTCATGTTTGGAGTAGGGGCGTGCCCTTCGATCCTAGCAGCCAGGCCAAGGTCCTCCTGAAAATGGTGGAGGCGCACATCGTCAGCGACAGAGGCCGCGCTGCGAGCGCCACCCGGACCACGGTTAGCGCCGAAGACGTTTCCGTAGATGAGAGCAGGATCGACCGGGGGAGATTGGCGCTCAAATAGAGTGCTACGCTCACCCGAGCAGCGAGGGTTGACGCCACCGGGGTATGGGTAGCCGTCGACGTCGTTGAAGTTGGCAAAGCCGAAGGGAAGGTCGGCGCGTCCGCCGTAGACGTTGGAGTAGTTGGAGGTACCGTACATGTGGCTTGCTTGGCCGTAGATGGGGTACATGTCAGCCTGAGTATTGCCGGGGATGGTGTAGTCCGCCCCGCCAGTAATGGGATACAGGGGCGCCGCTGCTTCGAAGTTGGAGAACGGATCCACACCCTGGTAAAGGGTAGGAGTATCCAAACGGCCAGCAACAAACTCAGGAGCGAGCGGATTGAACTGGAACGGACTGGCACCGCGAGCTGAAGCGCCGGAGCGTGGACTGTCGGCAGGTTGAGACATGGTCAATCACCCGACAAGTCGAATTGGATCAGATACAACTGTTGGAGGAGATAAAGTCGTACAAGAAGCTTGGGAACGTCGAAAGTCGCGTTGGCGAGGTGCGAAAGTAGATGGTTCGCTCAGAGACAGAGGAGAGAAGCAATTGAGGTTGGGTGTGGGAGAGACGGGAAACTCAGGGTGACGGAGGATTTTTGCCACACATTTGTGCGCTCGCCAGTTGACGAGCTCGCTTTCACCAGCAGTGGCGTGGCGTAAGGGGAGCGCGCGAAGTTTCGACGGTCACCATCAATTAGGCCCGGCCCAGAGCTTCTACCACCTCACCCTGGCCCTCTCCCAAGCACGACGGGGGCAGAGGTCATGAGGCCAGCTTCCTGACGTACTTCGAGACTCTCATACAGGCCTCCATGGCGAGGGGAGCGCCGTGCATCGCATTGTTTATCTTAGACCTCCGCGTTTATACCGGATTGTCGCGCTAGCAACAAACCGTTCAAACGGCGCGAGCCCCACAAGCAATTCCCACCTCTTCGGCCAAAGTGCACACCGCCTCGGATGCAATCGTTTCACTCCGCCCTGGTGCCCACCCGGTCGGCTTTGGACGGACGCTCCTGTTCGTATGGTACACGTATGGGGCGCCCGAAAGTGGTATCCGGAGTCGGGTAGCTTTCTTCTCTGACGCTCTCTGAGCAAGTTTGCAGAGGGGAATGGTGAGGCCGCAATATGGGGTGGCCACAGGTAAGAGTCCGGTCTCGTACAGTTGTGGGTCGGATAAGTCTTCGGAGGGAAGGGCTTCGTTTTGGACTTGCGGTCGAATTCGGGCATGGGCAATCAGACAAATATCCAGAGCTGACAGCAGACACAGGTGTCCCAGCATCCTCCTCTTCAAAGCACAATCGGCGGCAGGGCGGTACGTTCGCTTCCATCATACTCGGGGACCAACGGGAACCACCGACAAGTGCTGGGGCGGCAGCATCGTTGCAGCGATATGCAACACCCATTCGCATGAGGAGCCGATCGCATACCATGGCAGAGGGGTGGTGTCGGCATCTTGGAACGATAGAAGGCATCTGAACGCCTTCGTCTGAGCACAACATATACCGTAGGGGAGATGAGAACAATCGGAAAATGAAATGAGTCTAGAAGCATCAGCTGAAGTCCAAAGGGGGAAACGCTCGAAGGATGGACATAAGATTGGCAAGCTTGTCTTCCGTTGACCGACATCCGGCATTGGTAGTCGACGTGGAGCGTAATCGAATTCCAAGTGAACACTACCAGTCTTGTACAGGAGCGACCAGCTTGGCTCGACTTTCTCTTGAGGGGCAAAAGACTTCGATCCCCGTGCTTACCATATAAGCGAGCGTTTCGCCCTCAACGCTAAACGGTGCATCGAAAGGACACTTCTAACGTGATGCGGATGGATGGAAGCGACCTTTCAGCTCTGTCATGGGCGCGGGTTTTGACCGGCTGCTGGGCTGCTGGAATGCCAGTTCGGGGGAATCCGCAAGGCCGACGTTCGCCTGTTAGATGCCTAGGGTCGTTCTGATGCCATAGAAGCCACTGATTGTTGTTGTGAGTTGAGGCCTAAGGTGTGATGCAGGGATACTGACTTTACGCAGGAAAAGCGCAGGCAGGCGAGGCGTGCAGCGTGTTGTATCGTGAAGGGGCGGCAGCCTAATAGTATAATAGGAAGCTGCTTCGCTGACTGTAGCCTCCGCGGAGAACTGCGGCTGAGAGCTGCGAACAGAGAATTCCCCATGCTGTGTACGCAGAGAGCCATGCAGCAGGAAATAGTGTTGGGGGTAAGGAAAGTCGGAAGTGTCGAAGACAGCAGGCGGAAGAAGAGAAGGATTTCGAGGACGAGAGACGGGGGTGAGAAGGTGACGAGCTTTGCTGCCTCCGTGTTCGGATCGTGCATTCACTTGTTCCCTGGTGAGCGATACCATCACGCCCTGTGATTTCCGATATCGCTGAACACCTGCCAATGAGCGTCCACGATTCAAGGCTACGCCCAACAAGGCCCTGAATGAGGTTCCCTCCCTCTCCGATCATAGGAGACCGATTACCTAGAGAGACGGCCTCCCAAGCTAGTGTTGGGGGTTCGCATCGCGAAAACGCAGGATGCAAACAGCACCCATCATCACACAATCTGCGACGACGGATCCTGCAGCGATAGCAGACAAGCTCGGGGGGAAAAGAGAGGTCTGGAAGCTTGGTGGAGGAAGAAGGAGAAAGGAAGAGAAGAGTTGAGGTTGGATTTGAGGCGTGGGCAAACTAGACTAGCTCAGCCGTCAAGGTTTAGCGCACTCGCCCCTCACTACCTCTGCATTCCGCCACTACAAACACGATCCCCTCACCTCCTGCAGCGTCAACAGCGTCACCGACTTTTCGGAACGTCTGTCTATCATCTTTGCGACCTTTGACCGCCGCGGCCTTGATGGAACTGGATGTCTTGGTGATGCAACGGCTCACGACCGTTTCGAGATGTGGGCGGAGTAGGGCGTGCGGTCGAACAGGTAGACTCGCAATTGCGGAATTCAGAGGGTGCTTACAAGCCGCGTAGATAAAGAGTCTTTAAATAGTACCAGCAGTATGAACTCGCATAACTGAAGCATGAAAGAGACTGGGCTTTGGAACGACTACGATCGAAACTGGAACGAAGAGTGGCATTCTCCCTTGATAGGGTTCATGCATGAGACGGCTGGACACGCAAGCTTTCGGAACCCATCTCATCATCTGATTTATACCGCCTCATCCCATTGTTCAGTCCCCTCATATCGGACACGTCGCATTATTCTCTCCAAGCCCTTGCTGTTGTACATTTTCCGTGGTAAGACGCTGGCAACCTTAGAGCAAACTTGCTGATCTCCCTGGTAGAAAAAATGCCAGATTGACAGTTTGGTGCATCGATAAGTACAAATAGGACTAGGCTTGGCGCTCTGACTGCCCGTGTGTCTTCAGTTGCTCTCGGCGTTGGAGCGGGCATCGAGAATCCCCAGCACACATGCGGTATTCACACTCGCGGCTCCCTGGACGAGCGGGTCGGCATCCGGATCCCATGCTTCTGATCTCATACCCTCGGTCTTGACGCGCTTGTTCTTTGCCATTTGTGGAAGGAGAAATGCAGTAGGTTCCTTGTCTTCCTCCATCATGTTTGAATGATCGAGATATCCTACAGCTCCGATTAGACTGGAAGTAAGTAGAGAGAGCCATGACCTTACCTTCGTCCTCTGCCATCTCCTCCATCGTTCCCGCTGGCTCTTTGCAGCGTCATCCCGCTCTCTGCCTTCCTTGATCCATCGATCTCGCTTCATGTTGTGAGCGTGGTTGGCAATCGTTGAGGTGAAGAGCTTGTTCGGCGCTCCGATGGCGATCATCATCTTTTCGTTCTTCAACAGGGTAACGGCGACGCCCTTGGAGACCTATATGGATTAGTCTTCTAGGAGGCCTTCAAAGGTTATAGCGTTGACCAGATTACTTACCTTCAGGACATTGCAGAGAGTCTGAATGCGCTCCGCGAAAGTCCAGTCCCGGGTTTGCTTGATCGATTGAAGGATGTTCTTGTCGTAGATGCGGGCCTTGAAACCCTCACCGTGGATTGACTCGGCCATCTTCTGTTAAGTGAGTAAGCGGTTGAAGCACATCAGGATACCTAATGCGAATTGCTTACGAGGATATCCCAGGCACAAGCTTCTATCATCCAGTCTTCGTAGAAGCCTTCCGCGAACCGGCGCCGATACGGGCTGGCGGGCCCCTCGTTGGTGCCTTCCAAGTTCTTGAAAGCCGCCACCAGCTGCTCGACGTACGCCTGCTCTGCTTCCAGTGTATGCGGGATGCTATCGTCCTGCGCCGGCATCCACTGGACCTTGTCGATTGCCGCGGCAGCGTCGTCACCACTGCCGAAAAAGAGCTGCCCGTGGGCGGGGAGGTACGAGTTTTGGAGCGGGTCTTCGCCGAGCGTCGCGTGCGGCTTCGGATCTGTAGGCTCTGACTTCGCCATGGCCGTGGATGCGGTGACTGTGGCTGTCAGTGCCCAATCTTTCACAAAACTTGAAAAGAAAGTAGTGCACTACCCTGGAAAAGAAAGAAGGCGAGTGCCGTTGCTGAAGCCGCTTTGAGTGGGGGTACGCTAAAGTCAAGGATTATCTAGGTTACTGTCGCCCGAATAGAACTGAGTGAAGGACATTCACCGCCTCTCATGTGCCACACTCCCCGCTGTTGAATGACCGGTGACTCCAGGGAATCTTCGAATGCCCTTTCCATTGATGCCCCTCCTCACAGGACGCTAACAGCGTCTGCTACAAGTATATGATGACTAGACCTGGGCTGTTCGCGCGCTTCCCGCGAGAGGAAAACAACGCGCCCAACCCCACAACCAAGCCAGTCAACACTTGAGCCGCTCGTAACCAAACCCCTTCCTCGAGATGGCGGACCAGGTCGTCCCTGACTTCAAATATATCTCCCAGAACGCCGTGAGTGTCTTGTGCTACCTAGTATGCGTTCACAAGACCATTGCTAATGAAAGCGCAGGTATGGACTCTTGTGCACTTTCCAAAGGGCAGCATTGAGTACGACTTCGCTGCTAGAGTTTACACGGCGATGCATAAACAAGCCCAAATGCGAGCTCCACCGCTACCCTCTGCGACTTCATATCCGCCTCCGGTACCACGTCAAGCTTCTACCCCAGCTCAGCCCGTGACTGCGGCTTCCCGTCAAGAGACATCCCATCATGACCACACCCTCACACCCGAAGGATCACCCCAGGATGACGCTCCAGGTCAGCTTGCGGGTCAGATCTCGCCGCTCTTGGATCACCAGCAAGAGCCGGAGCAGGACGATCATCGTCTTGAGCTGATACAAAGGTTCCCCAAGCCATGCTGGATGAAAGATCAAGCCGTCATCTTCAACATCGACATCGACAATATCTTCAATCACTTCCCCAACACTGTTGAAAATGGGAAGTTCACCAAGATGTCGGTAAACGACTTCTCGCCCAATGACGATGGAATCTACACCAACGCTTACCTCATCTCGTTTGTACCTCCCAAAGGTAGGGTTGAGCCGCCGCAGGATGAGCATGACAAGGTGGTCATCACCTTCTACCTAACGGAAGCTATTCTCAACATCGATGGGGTTCATGACAACGAGAGGAGCGCGCTCATGACGTCTCACTGGGTGGAGGGCTCGGCGTCGATGTTTCCGCGCTGGCAGGTTGAAGTCATCTCGCGGGAGGTCCTGGTGAGTAGCTCATTGAAAACACCTGCGTGCTATTTTGCTGACAGACGATAGGATGCCGCCATCAAGATCCACGAGAAGGGCTTCCACGAACCCATTTTTGACCGCTTGCTCCGCGATAAGATCAACCCCGAGCTCACATTCGATGAGCGCATCAACGCTCTCCTCGTGCTCTTCTCCGTAAGCAATCCCGTCCCCTCCGCAACTTCTCCCTACCTAGGTTCTAACAAGAAATATAGAAGTGGAAGTCCGTCTGCGAGAACATCATGAAGAACGAGAAGATCATGGCGTATGTTGCGGGACCTGTCGCATACTACAGGGTAAGAAACCGCTCTTTGAAAAAGACGTGCACCAGCTGATGAATAGCATCTGCAGATTACCCACAATAACCAGCGCAACAACAACACCCGTAGGAAGACACAGGAGAAGTACAAGGCTGCCTCGGAGTTCCTAGGCAACCTCAATGCTGGTGCTACTCCACCACCCCAAGCCTTACCCGCTCCAACTGCAAAGGCCCCCGTCGTACCCAAGAAGCGCAGCGCTACCTCACGGCCGGTTGTCCCTCCTGCGAAACGTCAGGCTTCAGGTCCGCCTACCAACCCGGCTACGAAGAGCAGTGCCCCTACACGAGCAAATCTTGCGACAGCTCCTCCGGGCCCTACCTCCGCTCGTTCGAACTCGACGCCTTCATTGCCACTCTTCTCATCCCACCAAGTCCATCAAGCCGAACGCCTGGCAAAGCATCAGTCCTCACCCCCCGCTCCTCTCCAAGTCTCCACCGCCAAGCCTGTCGCAGCTACCGCATCCTCGCCTCAAGAAGCCATCGTCATCTCGTCCGCCAGCTCATCTCCATCGCCGACTTCTAACCCGCCACTCAAGACCAAGACTAAGACCAAGGCCACCAAGACCACAATCCCACCTCTCAATTTCGAAGAGATGGTAGCCACAGGCAAGAACATCCCCGGTCTACCTCCGGTTGGCGCATTCGCCGCGCCACAGGTACGCAAGACCACACCCTCTCCTGCAGACAAGAGCATCAAGGTTGAAGAGACCGACGCCACCGGCGGCAAGCCAGACAGCATCTACGATAGCGGGGCCGAGGCTGAGAGCGCTAGGGTTGAGGACGGTGGCATGGGCACTCACTACGGTTCGCCAATCCCTAAATTAGGGAAATTTTCCGAAAACTGCCTCTAAATTAGGGGTCTTTTTAGGGGCAATCTTCGGAGAATTCCCTAAATTAGGGGTAACTCTGACCGTAGTGAGCTGCTCGGCGTGTGAGTGCACTACGAGAGCTACAGGGAGGTTGACTTCAATATTCACGGTGACTACTGGGGATGCCAACGGCTTGATGGAGGTGTCCATTTCTTCAATACGGTGTCCTGTAACGGATTGGATTCTGGGAATTGGGAGATAGACGCTACTGGCTCACCGCGTTCACCGTCTTGGCTAGAACCCGGTCTGTAGCTAGGTAGCAGATTAATGATATTATTCAACACACTTGATAGCTTTGACTGCGTTGGTGAAGACATACCTGCGCGTGACTAGCGAACCGTAGACACAGGTGCTATATTTCACGCACGGATACCTATACATTCTCTCATCCACGTGGGACTGTAGAAGTATCAATCTTTAGCTTTCAAGTATTTCCTACAAGTGATGAGCAATTTGTGCAATGCATGCTAAACGCTACCACCCCTATTGTACATCGCGGCACAACAGTAGTTGGAAGAAGTCTTTATTGTACTTTTCATCTGACAGGCAGCAGCTTTGAGAACCTGAATGCTCCCTCATTGGAGTAGCTGACAGTTAATATTCTAGCACATCCAGAATAAAGATAGACGCAGTACAAAAGCCCGGATTGCATCTAGTGATGCCCCTCATGGTGTGGAATTCTCCGGATATAACGACGCGCGTAAAAGCCACCCTGGAGGCCTTCACAGACGCGTACAAAAGCACGTATAATACTTAGCTATACGAGCAATTTTGTTTTGGCTGCGAGCTCTTGAATTCGGAGAATTCCCTACCGCAAGAGGATGCCACATAGGACAGTCAGAATAACAGGCAGCACCAGACAATAACAAAAGCCTACCGGGAAGCTTCTTTCCAGCTCCCATAGTCAGTTTGAAAGGCTAGCCCGTCAACCCCACCGCAATTTGCCACATCGCCCTTCACTCCTAGACGAAGGGGCCCGTGCCTGCAGTCGCGCTTTTTCCCTATATAACCACCCCGCCTCGCTTTCTACCACCACCCCAGGACAGCACTAACGTCTAGCAGAACTAGGCAGATTCAATCCACCATGGCGGACAAGATCAAGCGCAAGCAATCGAGCACTACGGGCAGCAAGCCTGGAGCGGAGCTCGCAGGTGTATCAGGTATGCCCCTCTCCGCCTACTCCCCGCCGGTTGTGGGTCGCTGTGAACTGCAAAATTGACCGCGCGACAGGCGAGACGACAATTCGAGGCAAGAACTCGAAGACCAATGGGGGCAAGTCCATGCCAAAGGCACCAAGTATATCCCAAGGACTGAAAACTGACAGCTGGACAGGCGAACCGCGCGACGGGGCGACGGCCACCGTACCAACACCAGCAAGTCACGCTTCGCAGTCGTCGGCAACTGCGCAGAATGCAGAGACCACTCCGGAGTCCGCCCCACGTAGACATGATCGTCCACGTGAATCCGGGAGTCGGAAGTCAGCACCCTCGGTGGCAGCTCCGGATGTCCAGCCCTCTGCTCATTCCGTCTTGCGTGCGTCTCCAGCGGCAGGAAGCGCTCAACCAGCTCAACCGAACCGTGAATTTGGCAGTGGTCAGCACGGATTCCACGCGCTCGAGAACTCTCAGGCTCGTCTGCTCTTCCAAGATTCCAAGCAGGCGGAAGCTCATCTACACAAGCCGTATTGGAGACCTATTTCCGGCACCCAAGGTCTTCCTATGAGTGATAACGACGCGGCGTCCTGTGTCCTTTCTATCGCGAGTGCGCTCGCGGATACCGGACACCCCCTGGACGAGATCTATGAGCCTTGGGCGGTTCAAAAATTCAGGCAAGATGGGGTGTGGACGGCGCAAGATATCGAAGCCAGGGCCTATTTCGTGGTCGCGGAAGCAATCCGTATTCACTCCCTTGGCGTAGTCGGTCTGCCCTTCAAGGACCCGGACCACCACCCATCAGAAGAGGACGCGCGCTTGACCTGCATGGACCGTCTTTCAGTCTTCGCTAGACTGGTACGTCACTTCAAGAGCCTCGCTGCGAACGTGATGATCGATCTATTGCAGGAGGATTACCTTGCGAAGCCGTTATGGTTCGAACGTTTGGCACTCCAGAATATGGAACTTCAGCTTGCCATGCGTGGTTTGGTACATGTCCCTGCAGCCAATCCAGGTTCGCAGCCGCCGGGCGGTCATGCAGCTCCGAATGAAGCCCCGCCCACGATATCAACCAAGCGAGCAGCAGTCCAAGCTCCAGACCCCGGCCCAAAGCGTCGACGTCGGGGTGATAACACTGGTGCGGGCGCAACCTCTCAAGAAGCAATCGATTTGACCAGCCCTCGCAAGGTTAGACCCTCAGCGGCTTCGGTTCCGGTGGAGGAGCACGCAAAGACTGGTACCGCCGAGAAGGAAAACGCTATCGAGGCAAATAAGGGGGAGATTCCAGGCAATATTACCGATGGTTCCAAGGCTGCTCATCCCGGAGAGAACGGTCAAGAGTCAGGCGAGCAGGCGGCTGGCAGCGCTGCTGCGGAGTCTCTGGTGGACAAGGACACGATGGACGTCGATGTCTAAGGGTTCATTGTGATAGGCGTCTGACCTGTTTTCAGGATACGGAGTTGTGGGCGTTGGTTACGAGATTGTGGGTTTGTGGGGCGTCGGGAATGTGTCCCTCTATTCGGAGTTCGAATCCAGTTTCCAGGGCCCGGCATAGCGGCATCGCTTCAGCATAGTCAACCCCAATAAAAGTTACTTACCTGTACTCCCACTGTCGACTTCTTCACTAATCAGCCTCTTCTGGCGCTGCTTGTGGTTGCCTACGCCTGCTCGCCACTATCAACAGCTCAAACCGTGAATAGTGGCTGAACTTAATGCATCGCAAAGAAGGCGTTTCCTAAACTATGAGGATCGATATGAGCGTCTTTAGCTTTGTGGAAAGTACGCGGATAGAAGGAAGAAAGGTATGCGTGTCCCGAGGTCTCGCGAAATCGCGAAGGGACGCTAGCCAGAAATAAACTGGCGGATTTTCAGGGGCCAACCCGGCCTTCAGCCTTCGCGAACCTACAACCGGTTTGCATCATTCTCTCTCTAAACTCTGTAGTCTGGAATCTCCCATCGCGTTCGCCGAATGCTAACTTGCTGGTGGAAAAGCATCGCTATGGAAAACGCTATGTGTTCGGAAACGCCGACTGGTGACGTCGCCGTTCCCGCGGAGCGAGCACGAGGAATCTAACGGATGGAGACACAGTTGGAGGATACCGATCTCGCTCCTATCGTTTATTCAGTCCTGAATCCTTTCTTTATGGATGCGCTCCAGGAAGTCACGGGCTCTAGTTCGATGCGTTCAGCTACCGTCGACGAAGTGAAGGATGCAGAGGGGCACGTCCGCCATGTGTCTTTCGAACGCTTTTCGCGTCGAAGTAACGCTCCGACCCTTTATGAGTATGGTTCAGGCCGTGTTTTCCGTGGTTTCAGGTGCCAAGTCCTACCTGAGGCACTCCTTTCCCGATCTCGCACATGGAGTTGCGAGACGCCCACGGTTTCAGCACGATTCCTCATCAGAATCGCCAACAACGGCTAGCGCTCCCGCTCGCGTACCTGATCACCTTACCGCCTTAGGGAACTTGGGATCGAGGAATCAACGTCGCAGATCAGTGTCACGCAGATCCTATGGGCCTTTCCATACAATGCGGAGTGTCTCCATACGGGGCCAACAGCTCGACCTGCTGAACGGAGAATTGCAGAGAAGAAGATAAATAGAGACAATGTCTCCCCAGTTTGAAGGCACATCAGCTCCGGTTTCTATTCAATTGTCCTCGTCTTCTACTTCTCAACGTTTGATACGTCTCGTTCTTTCAATTCACCTTCGCTTCGTTTCGACCAATCACATTCCTTCGGTAGCTTCGGCAGAGCCGCTTTATCACCATGCTCCTCACAACGCGCTCGCTGCTCATTGCATCTATTGCATCAACGATCGTTGCTTCACCCGTTTCATTGTCCAAGAAGGGTGTCAGTATCCGTCGACGGCAGGCACAGAATGGCGGCAATGGAAAGGCCGCCTACGTCATCACCAACGACGAACAACAGAATGCAGTCGCTGCGATTTCGATCAATGCGGACGGCACCTTGGGCGATGCGACAGTTACAGCTACTGGCGGTAGTGGCTCGATCGCAGTGGATGCAGATGGAAAGCCAGCTGTGCCTGATGCGCTTGTAGGGCAGTCTGCTCTGACGATCGCAGGCAATGTATGCGCCATCCACATCTCTCCTGAAGCTCTCGAACCTAACCTTCCTCCAGCACATCTTTGCAGTAAATGCAGGCTCGAACACCGTGTCCATGCTCGCCATATCCCCCGATGACCCGCTCTCCCTCCAGCTGGTCGGCCAACCCGCAGCAATCCCCGGAACCTTCCCCAACACCGTCGCCGCATCCGCCAAAAATTCCCTCGTTTGTGTCGGTACTACTGGCTCTCAAGCCGGTATCTCGTGTGCAAACTTTGATGCGCAGAACGGTATTGGGCAGATGGACGGCCTACGACCCTTCGACATCGGACAGAGCGATCCACCCGTCGGCCCCACGAACACTGTCTCTCAGTCTTTCTTCTCAGAAGATGAGAGTATGCTCTTTACAACTGTCAAGGGCGACCCGGCCGTCAACAACACCGGCTTCCTGAGCGTCTTCCCCGTTCAGGCCGGCCAAGCCAACCTACAGGCACGGAAGAACCGGAAACAGAAAGGGAAAGGCCGAGGTCAAGGTCAAGGCAACGACACGGCAGGTGCTGCATGTGCGGCGCAGGGCCAAGCAGCTGGCAACGTCGGCACCCTCTCCACACAAGAGACGCGCTCCAGTCCCGCCGGGACCGCCGTGCTCTTCGGCTCGCAAGTCATCCCCGGCAGCAACAACCAGATCTTCGCAACGGACGCTTCCTTCGGTGCTGGAATCCTGTCCGTGGGCGGCGACATGCAAGCAACGCTCATCGCCAACCAAGCCATCGACGGCCAGAAAGCTACGTGCTGGGCCACTATCTCTGGCGCCACCAACACCGCCTTTGTGACTGACGTCGGCGTGAACCGCATGGTTGAGATGAGCCTCGAGGACGCGAGCATCATCAGCCAGATCGATCTCAGCCAGGAGCAAGCGAGCGCAAATGATCCCGGTCTCATT
This sequence comes from Trematosphaeria pertusa, assembly GCF_010094035.1. Lineage (NCBI taxonomy): Eukaryota > Fungi > Ascomycota > Dothideomycetes > Pleosporales > Trematosphaeriaceae > Trematosphaeria > Trematosphaeria pertusa. The sequence continues at coordinate 1,798,301 of NW_022987220.1, read as the reverse complement.
GATTTGAAGGCCGCTGGGGGTTTCGTCTATGCGCTTAGTCCAGGTAATGGAACGAGCGAGGCGGCCATCAGTGTTGTGGATGCACAGACCAAGCAGCTTGTGCAGCATGCGCGGCTGGGTGCTATTGGCGTGGGGAGCACGGCTCAGGGCATGGCGATCCTAGTGTGAGGGATCTAAGAGGAGATTAGATATACGTATAGGTGGGATTGGTGTGTGCTCGCGGTTCTGGTCAACCGAGATGTTTTCTTCGATATGTAATTGTATTACCTTTGCCAGTAGCGTACTGTGCATTCGACACCAAAGACATTCCTGTTCTCTTCATTGTCCAGACTCATTTACTCCTCCTTCTTTTGCGAAATCCACCTCGTCTTACCGCACCAACAATGCCTGAGCCCTATTGCCGCACCACTACCGCCACGGGTTTCTGCTTTCGCGCTGCCCAGTATCTCAGGATCAGGATCAGCCCATCACGGCCCGTTAAGCCCCACAGGTAGAGGCACATCGCCGAATACCACGCACCCCGAATTGTCCAGCACGAAAATGAAATTCTCCGGCGTTCGAGATCCGTGTTCCCTCCTAGCCCTTCAGCCAGCATCCATTATCCTGCACTATACGAATAAGACGGCCTGGATGGGGTACGAGCGATGCCAAATCCCTATACAGCTTGAAGCGAGGTGCGGAATACATGGCGAGGGTTTGCCGTACTGCAGTGGAGCTTATCTGAGTGCGAGTATTGTCAATTGGGTATTGTCGTCCGCTGGGCAGAAACCAGAGAATTCCTCCTCCCTCCCGGCTTGCCATCCAAATGCTGCTTCCAGCTTGATGGCATCTATGCAAAATGGTGCGTGCATCGCTTCCGAAGCATTCTACATCTATCTGGCAGGTTAGCCGCTTTCCGTATGATCAAAGATAGTGAATCACTTACGACTTTTTGTGCCCTTGCTCCAAAGTTCCGGACACACTCTCGATAGTTTCCAACAGGCCCAACAAGGACAAGAAGCCGCCACTCCTTCGATCGGGTGCACGCCCCTGGCAGACCATATCTCGTACCACTCCTCGCATCCCAGCACGGGGCACGGCTTGGCGTACCCAGCAACCATCAGCTCCGAAGGTCTTGTAATATCGCTCGTGATCACGCTTCCCGTGCCCCAGCTCCGTCCTAGCATGCCGTCCAAGCGCGCGTGATCCGCGCCACACAGTGCCGTGAAGCTGAGCCTGAATCCGTCCTCCTTCGCGAATTCTTTCATCGAGTACATGAACTTCTTGACGTCTCTATGCGTGCCTGGGAAGACCCAGGCGAAGCGCATAAGCACCTCGTCGTACCACAGCTGCGCCCGCTGCTCTTTTGTGAAAGTGAAAGTTTCGGTGTGGGCCTTGCCCTCGCAGCGGTCATCGGCCATTGGCAAGATCATAGCGGCGATGGTCTTGTCGTCTGTGCGGAGGTATGTGTGGTATAGTAGCTCGAGATGGCCGCGGTGTGGCGGATTGAAGCATCCCGCGTAGACTAGAATGCGGTTGGAGCGGAATTTCTCCAGCTTGGGAATCTCCACATTGGGAGCATGGTTGAAGATCTTAGCTGTGCTGCGCTGGGGGAGGCCGCATCGCGCTTCGGCCTTGCAGACGTATTTGTCGAGACTTGTCGTTGGAGCTCTGACTGAGGGGCCGGGGCCCTCGACGTGAGCGACAATAGAAGCGGTATCTAAGTCTCGGCCGGCGTTCTCGAGTTTGTGATCGCTCTTAGCTGCGACGGCTTGGTGGAGGAGCGATTCGTGCAAGGGCCGGTGCTCTTCGACGTTGTCATCAAATTCCTGCTCGTCGTTCGTGTCTTCCCATTGAGCTCCAACCACAGCCGCGGTGGTGAGGGTGTCATCCATGTCCACCTCTTGATCTCTTCTCCTCTTCTGACTGACCCGTATTACGAGAGCGACCGTTCCGGGTTGTCAGAATCAATTTGATTCACAGTGCATGTCGCTGCGCGCACGACTTTTCGAGGCGCGAGGCGAAGGTTCCAGAGTTGTGCGCTTTTGTCAATAGTTAGCATGGAATAACACCTTGTAGTGAAAGCGCCAATTCCAGTCGCAAGATTGAGAAGTTCGCTTGCGACTTTCACTTCTGAGGTTTGTTGCAATGGTGCTTTGCAACGGCGCCTAGGTGGGCACTGCGCGCGTTCCGTACACCTATCCCATCTTAGTGAGGAATGTTGGTTGGAGGATAAAGGGGACTCTTCGATATTAATAATGTCGAGGTGAAATGAGGAAGAGGGAGAACAGTGATGGTTCCGGTTCAAGTTCCAATGATAAGAGCGGGACGTGATCGACGCGACGCGCTAACGCACTGTCACGTGAACAATTGAACACCTCCTGCAACGTTCACCAGATCCCTCATTCGTGAAGGGTGCATAGTATCCTTCAATATACAAGGCCCTTTTAGCTTCCTCTTGATAAAAGTCTGAACCAGGATGCTGGCTCTCACGGTGTGGAATTCTCCGGATAGAACGACGTGCGCAACAGCTACTCTGGAGGTCTTCGTGAGTGCGTACAATGGACGAGCCAAACTTTCTTACTTGTACAGCGAGCCCTTAGAATTCCCTACCGCAAGAGTCTGGGTGAGAAATAGGGAAGCGCTGGCGAATCAGGATGCGAAACGAAACGAGCTCGTCAATCCGAAACGCAAACTTTCCACCTCGTCTCAAGAGCTAATCGCAGCCTTCCATTCCCCAAATTTCCAAGGTTCCGCTCTCCAGTATGAAAATATACGATCGTCACAGGGTTTAACCTTCAATCACGACGCGCCAGCGCATCGCTCGCTCGCCTCGCCTCCCGCCTACGCGCTCGAAATGACTGCCAAGTCGGCCCGCATCTCAATTCAGCTCGCCGTTCGCTACGAAACAAGGCACGATTGGATTCGCCTGCCGAGTGCAGCTGTCAAAGTTCAAATCAAGGTTCTGAGTCGCGCAACGCCTGCCAAAGAATCAAAGACGACCCGGGGGGCCCAGAACGTCATGGGCCAGGGGCACGCGACTTATGATATAACTGTGGTAGACCCTGTTTTTTGATACCTTCGCACAGAAATCGAAACCGAGAGCTTGCTGCGTCGAAGACAATGGCTGAGAAAACGTCCCCGGCAACGAGCGATTCGAATGGCGCGAAGACGCCCGCGCCGCAATTGAAGAGGACCAAGTCTGACGACACGGATCTCGATGATTACTTCGTAAGAGAAGCGCCGTGCTCTGTAGAGTAGCTACAGAACACCGCTGATGTCGATCTAGGTTGGACCACGAGATCTCGACCATCATTCGAAATGGCCAATCTTCCTTCGCCTCCACGGGAGTATCACGCCCGAAATGATTCTGCCGCTACTCTTCGTGGGCGGATGGGCAACCGCGATAACGTGCATATCGAAGTTCGTCCACAATCGTGAGTCCCCACGGCTCCACCAATCCCAATAGTCATACTTACCACCCTCTCCCAGTCGGCATCAACCAGCTCCTCCTCACAGTCCTCGGTTTCGTCGTCGGTCTGGCTCTTAGTTTCCGCAGCTCCACGGCATACGAGCGCTACAACGAAGGGCGCAAGTACTGGGCGCAATTAACGCTTGCCTCGCAGAACCTTGCGCGCTTGATCTGGATCCACGCGGACGAGCGTCACACGGATCCCGAAGTGGGCAAGAAGGACCTGCTCTCGAAAATCAGCTGCTTGAACCTCATCGTGGCATTCTCCCTCGCGTTGAAGCACAAGCTGCGATTCGAGCCATACACGCACTACGACGACATAGTGCACATGGTCGGACACCTTAGCACCTACGCAAAGGTCGCAGACAAGCCAGACGAGAGCAAGAAGCCCAATATCTTCAAGACAGCAGGCCAATTCCTCGGCCTTCCGATGGCGGCGTCGAATCCTCGGAAGCTCATCAAGCGCGCCAAAGTACCGTTGGGAAATCTCCCCCTGGAGATCCTCAACCACCTATCCTCATATATGAAAATGGTGTACGACAACGGCACGCTCAAGGTCTCTATCTACCAAACACAGTCCCTCAACGCCCTCACTACCATGAACGACGTCCTCACCGGCACAGACCGTATCCTCAACACGCCGCTTCCCATCGCATACAGCATTGCAATTGGCCAGATTACCTGGGTCTACATCCTGCTCCTGCCCTTCCAGCTCTTCAAGTCCCTCGGCTGGGTGACAATCCCAGCTTCCGTTTTCGCCGCCTACATTATCCTAGGAATCGCGTAAGTCCTACCTGTTTTAGAGTTTCCCCCCAGATCTGTTCCTAGGTACTAACAGCTTCAGGCTTATCGGCCGCGAGATCGAGAACCCCTTCGGCGACGACGTCAACGATCTCCCACTCGACGCCTTCTGCGACCAGATCCGCAAGGACATCGACATCATCATGAGCCGCCCTGCACCAGCTACCGATGAGTTCGTGCTGAGCGATGAGAACGAGCTGCTGTATCCGCTGAGTCACCTGGGAAGCAAGTCATGGGCGGACAAGTCCGTGGAGGAGATCAGAGAGGCCCTGGGTCAGAAGCCCAAGATTCATTACCCGAGGACGGAAAGCGAAGAGGTGAGGAAGGTTAAGGAAACAACGGCGGAGGCTGCAGTTTGAGATATTCCGAACGAGGCTCTTTGGCTCGGCGCTTCGATATCCAGATATCCTCTGCGCGTCTTTAGTGGGTAAATATTCCTGTACTTGCACGCCAGTAACTCCAATTGTTCTATTCCCACTGTCAACCCCCTTACTTCCACCTCATCACACCTCTTCATCCTCAGCCTCCTGCACATACGTCCCCCTCACCTCCCTCATCCCATCCCCCACCATCTCCAAAAAGTTCTCAATATCCAACTCCACCCGCTGCCTATCGACATCATGCCCCAAAAACCCCATATCAGCGAGCAAATCGAAACTCATCCTCCCATAATGCTCCGCCTTCTCGCGCTCCCCGATCAACAAATACAGCTTCGCCAGCAGCGCATACTCGTCTGTAAGCAAGTGCTCGAGCCCCTCGTCCTTTATGATCTCGATAGCTTCGTGCGTGAGGTCGATCGCCTCGGTGGGCTTCCCCGCTTGCCAGAACTCGATGATTTTCGTCTCGGCTTGTGCGATCAGGGAGCGCCGGACGTCGGATGCGGTTTTCTCTTGCGTGGGGAGAGAGCAGAGCGCGCAGGTGCAGGTGAAGCCCCAGCGCTTGAGTGCGTCGTGGCGCCTCGGATAGGGCTGCCCGAGTGTTACGTCTGTGGGGTGTTAGCCGAGTAGGTTGCAAGGAAAGGGAAGGGAAGAAGAGGTACAGGATATGCTTATTTCTTCCCCGGGCTCGATGTCCCGGTAGGCTTTTACGGCCATGGAGATGCCCGCGCGGGAGAACAGGACGAAGGCGTTGGGATGACAGGCGTGGTTGATGCGCTGGCACACGTTCAACAGTTAGTAAGCTCTCTTCTCTACTCGCTCGCTCGCCCTTCTTCCACTCTCGCCCGCATTTCAGTTAGAAGCGTGCTTCTGCACTGCGAAAACTCACCGAAACAAGCGGATACAGCGCCCGAAACTTCGTCTCCGCAATCTGGCTCCCAAACGCATTCGTCATCATGACATCCTCCTCCAGCCTGCCCAGCAGCTCTTCCTCGCCCTCGTCCTCCTCCTCCTCCCTCCCATCAGCATGCTTCGCACTCAACTCCCGCACCACACCCGGCTTCCGCAGCCTCTCCACCGCCACCCGCAACAAGCTCCAATTCTCTTCCCTCGAAACCGCCCGCTCTAGACTCATATCCACCACCACGCTCGCCTGGTCCACCATAAACGTCTCAAACTTGCGAATCTTCCGCGTCGCTACAACGCCCTTGCCGCCCTTCTCCGGCACATCGACGACCTTGTATGGCGGCGCGTTGAAGTACAGTGCCTCGGCCTGCGCGGGCGTGAGGAAGTTGTCGAGCGGGTTATCGTCGAGCAGCGGGGCAGCCGCAGCGGCGATTCTGGGCGTGGTGATGATGGAGATGCCGGTGGGGCCTGTGAAGTTGGAGGTGTAGACGCAGTATTTGCGGCCGAGGGTGCTGAGGCTTGTGGAGACGGTGCAGTGCGGGTCGTGTGACCAGGGGGAGTCTGAGTCGTCTGAGGAGAAGGTTTGTTGGTCTTTGGTGTGCAGCAGGTCGTCGATGTCTAGTACGCCGACGGTTGCGGTTGCGCGTTGGAATATTGCTGTGCTGAGGAGGAGGGCTAAGGCGGTAGGCCAAACGGTGTTCCGAAGAGGAGAATACATCTTGTCGACCAAGCACTGTTTCTCAACCCACCCAAGAGTGAAGGAAGAACGAAAGAAAGAACGTAGAAGAAGCAGCAGCTACACTCCACCCTTCTTACCAAACGCCATGAAATTCCCATATCCGGCCGAAATGGTATTCCCAAAGCGACCCAAGATCTGCCCACCCGCAGCACCTGATTAGCCGGAAATTAATCGGTCCTGGTATAAGCCGCAAGCCGTAACGATCCAAGGACTTGGAATCCTGGGCATCCCAAGTTTCAGGTGCGCGATGGGCCAATAGCACTGAGCAAACTGCCGTAAGAGAGCCTCGTAAGGCTCGTCGCCTAGAAGAGCGGCCTACGATCAGCCTCTTGGTGTGGAGACGTTACCTCTGCGCATGTATATACGTATATACTCAAGACAGCGCCGTGGCTGTGCAGATTAATGGTTATTGTATAAGCCGGAGTTTCGGGGGAGAAGAGGAGCGTTTGAGGCGTCCCGTGCAGCGTTGCCATTGAAAGCCGGGTCTTGACTTGGGAGGTGACAAGAGCCGCAAAGTAGGCTGAGGAGCGCCAGGCTAAGGTCAGCATATACATGTAATGTACATCGCTCTGCATCTTACCTTGGAAATCGACTTACACTCTGGGCAAGAATGAAATGCGCACGACTCCATTAGAGACGAGTTTTAGGACGACCACGGAAAAGTACCAAAACCTATTCGAAATCACTGCCCCCATGAAGAAGGATGAGTGTGGATTGTTAGGAGTCTTGCCCAGCGTCGCCGTTTGAGTAGATGCATGTCCGCATGGCCGGCTTTCCAAGCCGCAGCGGACCGTGGCCGAGCAACTGCAGTCCAGCATCAGCACCTATCCCATAAGGGATCAAGTCGACTACCTGCTCATCCCACTTCAAAGATTCGGAAGAGGCTCCTCTTTCTCCGCCACCGAGGCCTGCGCTTGCACTATAGTCAGAACGATCCTCTGGAAGAAGAAGGCATTGCGAGGAGAATCCCAGACCGGAGCATCTCTCGGATTCCCCGGATTCCCCAATACCGCACAGACGTCAGAAGGCCGCTCGGAATCTAGCATATTGCCGAGCGATATTGTTTCATACCTGGCACGCAGTGAGTGGGGCGTAGCGAACGCCATGCGATGAATAAGCTGTGAAGAAGAGCGACAGAGAGCGGGAGGAACAGAATCTCACACAAAGGTCTGAATTTCTTGCCGTCCAAGGATGCTGCTTAAACCAGTGACTCCAAAGTCCAGGCGCTGTGCCGAAAGACCTTCGACAACTGTGGTTGCAGATGCCGACTTTATCGCTAACACTTTTGGGTCCCTCTAGTTTATTTCCGTACCATGTATCCAAGTGGCTTCGTCCCCAGTCGCCTCTTAACCTGCTAACGTATCAACTCCGCTCACGCCATTACAGCTTCGCACTCGTACCGGTAAACACAATGCATTCAATCTCCACCGGGACACCCTTCGGCAGCTGCTTGACCGCGACGCAGCTCCGGGCCGGCTTGTGGGCGAAGTACTTCTCGTAGACGCCGTTCATCTCGCCGAAGTTGGCCATGTCGTCGAGGAAGACGTTGACCTGTCCCGAGCGTCCGTTGTCAGCCTCTGAGGTCAAATAGCTGGCAAAAAGGGAGCTAGTATACCTTCACAACGCGGGTGATATCTGTTCCAGCCTCTGTGAGGATCGCGATGATGTTCTCACAGCATGCCTTCGTCTTGTCCGCGATGCTCCCCTCGATCAGCTTGCCCTCCTTATCCGCGGGTATCTGGCCGGAGACGTAGATCTGGGATCCCGCTACAATGGCTTGAGTCTATATCTCGTCAGCAATGCTCAGCAGGAGTGCTCGGAAGCGAGATCGAGATCGTGGCTTTCGGCAGTATATTCGCGAGGTGGTCGACACGAGGAGCTGATGTGAGGGCAGTAGCTCGATTGAGAAGGCAGGGGAAACGCCGCGGAGGACGTACATAGGGCCCAGCGGCTGCAATTGATCAGCATCGCTCAGTCATACCAAGGAGTGAACACTACGTACGCGGACAGGCGTTGGCTGTGAAGACCTTCTTGATGTCGGACATGGTGCGGGACTGTGCGACGCTCAATCGCGCTGGCTTTCGAAATTGGGGTCGAGGAAGAGATGAGCGCAGTCGTGCGAGTCGCAGCAGCGTAAAGAGGGGAGCGCGCTGCATGTGTGGTGCTGGTCAGGCAATGCGAGGCTATCGTCGGCGCCGCTGATGACACACCGTTCCGAATCGGCAGCACTGAGGGGCAGGCGCATCAGGGATTCCGAGCACGGAGCGCCCGGTGCGCGACGCGACTGGTTGGCGTGATCGAAGGAGGGGCAGTCAGAAACCCATTTTTTTCGGGCGACCGCGTCGTCGCGACGGGAAGAGTGTCATCAATATAATATTGCAGACTTTGAATCCGAAACCAAAGAGCCCATTATTCCGCCCGAAACCGCCTGCCGCCGTCTATGTACCGCTGAAATCATCAATGCCGAGAACTGTGTTAACGTATTAGATGAAGGATGAGCAAAACAGATCCAAAGCAGACTAATCCATGTTGTGTGGAGTTTGATGTGAGCATTCATCCGTCAGCACAGGGTCGTGCGCGCCCGAGGTATTAAGCGGAATGAAGTGAACCAACGCCTTTCCATGCAAGCTGCTTCTATGGGGTACTGGGAAATGAATTGTGGTGTGTCGATTGAGTCCAAGGGACCCTGTTACTTTTCCTGGCTCGAGAGGAGGGTGTAGACGGGCGCGTCGAGCTTTGCGCGCCCTTGCAGAAAGTCGAGTTCGAGCATGAAGACGTAGCCGAGTAGGACGCCGCCGAGCTGCTTCACGAGAGAGCCTGCTGCTGCCGCGGAGCCGCCTGTACTGGGTCAGCAATATGTTCCAAAGGTCGTGATTCGTGATTCGTGACGTGGGAGGTGCTCACCAGTCGCAATGATGTCGTCCACCACGAGCACCTTCTGGCCCTGCTTGACGCCGTCGCTCTGCATCTGGAAGAAGTCCTCGCCATATTCCTTCTGGTACCCCGCCGTCTGGCAAGGCCCGGGGAGCTTGCCCTTCTTCCGCACCGGCACGAAGGCAGCCCCAAGCCGCAGCGCCAGGCTGGGGCCAAAGAGGAAGCCGCGAGCCTCGAGGCCCACAATGACGTCCGGCTTCTGGTATGCCTGGGAGACGTGCAGCTCGAGAGCGCGCAGCAGGTGCTCGTGCAGGGCGGGGTCGGCGAAGATGGGCAGGATGTCCTCGAACAGAATGCCCGGCGACGGGAAGTCCGGGAACTGGCGCAGGGCGCGCTTGAGCTCTATCTTAAGACGGGCGAGTTCGGCGGTGGAGGAGGTACCGGCGGCGGAGAGTCTTCTTTTGGCGGCATTGGACTCGAGCGTGGGGTCGGGCTTGTGGGCGGGCGGGTGGTCTGCCGTGGCGGCGGCTTCGACGGGCGGCGAGGTGGCGGCGGAGGAGCTGGTGTTGTTGGGCGAGGGCTCGATGGGGTTGGCGGGGAGGAGGGAGGACATGGTGGAGAAGAAGAAGGAGAAAGGGAGCAGAAGGCAGCAAGGCGGCCGGCGGCGGCGTAAGAAAATCGGACGCGCCTTGACCGCAAACAAAAAAGAGTCTGGAAAACGGTCCGGCGGGCTGGGGTGCTGGTGGGCGAATAGTAGGGATCCGATCCGTGGCTATATTACGGGTCTGCTAGCCGGTACAAGACACTGGGTCCCAGCTGGCCCATACTGATCATTGATGCATCCACCACGACAGCATCCTCCTCTCTGATCCGCGCCGCGAAGAACAAGCACCGCGAGCTGGGAGTACCTCCGCATACTTAATCCATCATTCGTGCCACCTCAACCTCCGCCACCGCGCCCGCCCCGCCAGCGCACTCTCCCGCACTCTCCTCCTCTACTCTATCAACCGGCGCACGGCCCCCACCGGCTCACTCAGGGCTCTGTGCGCGCATACATACTCTGAAGCATTCAAAGAAGCGCATTTGTGGGACTCCGCGACGCCGATAGGGCACGCTGTGGCTTATCTGCCGCAGGCATAGTCGACGGCTCAAGAGGGCAGCTCGCCAGCAGCTGAGGCCTGCGCGTCGCGATTCGCTTCTGCCTACACACCACCACGCCTCTACTGCTTGACATGTGGATATCGCATCCCAACAAAAGCTGATATTGCTCACGGCGGCGCGCTCCCAGTTTCACGCCTCCAATTCGCTGCGGTGCCAATATATGATTAATGATATTGGACCTCCTGTGCGGGTCTCGTACGCGGGCGCAATCGGTGAGTCCTACATGCGGGTGAATCACCGGCGGGATGTCGTTACTCACACCACAGGCGAGGCGAGCGTGCCGGCCTGGCCTGGCCTTCTCGAAGGGCGGGAGACGGACCTTGGCCTTGCATTACAGCTTGATATGAGATAAACACCCCGATCCCAGCCCAGCTGTGCTTCCGCGTCAGAGCTCACTACTCACTACTCCACAAAAAGCACGCCACTCTGCAGCAACGCCATGCAGCCACAAAGGGTGCACACAACTGGCAACCCACGCCGTCCGGCGCCAGGCAGCGACAAGGCTTGGTTACTTCAGCGGAGCCCTCCTGGCGCGCCCGTCATGATGTGTGCATTCTGCGTACAGAGCACCCTTGTCGAATAGAGTATCCTTTAGCGTCGTGCATGAAGCAGACGGGCCGATCGCTGTGACTGCTGGCTATCCGCTAAGAGGGAGGCTCAAAACGGCGATCCCGAAGGCCTCTACACTAATAATAAGGCAGGGAACCTGAGTATCGAGCTGCGAATCATCCCACCCGACGTATACCCAGGTGGTACTGCAGCTTAGTCCGATGCAGCTAATCTGACCCAAATGCGCTGGATCTGAATTGACCTTTGACACCGCAACACATCGTCGCCGCCTGCACGCCATATTCGTAGGAACCGCAGCCTTGGTTCACAGCATCTGAAAGACCACGTCAAAGGTGGCCGACACCTCCGCACTCCGTCCATGGTTGAGCTGGCATACTGACCAGCCATCAAAGTCTCCACCGTCTCCACTGAGACTGCCACACCCGCCGGTTGCTTCAAGGGCACCCGCGGACGTGCAACAGCAAGCCTGAAGCCCTTCAAAGCATTAACAGCAACTGACAAGACCCCATCCATACTTCACCTCCAGACGTCCATGTTGCGCACCGTGCAGTCCCTGGCCGTCTTCCTAACAAGCGATCCGACTCTGTAAACCTTCTCGCCGTGTTCCTGGAGTATTTCGGTGGCCATCCGCACCTTCTCTTCGCTCACAACCAAGACCATGCCGAGACCGGTATTGAATGTTCGGCAGAACTCCGAATCCTCGAGCCGACCGGCTTGCTTTAGCCACTCGAAGACCGGCGGGACGGGCCATGTCGACGCATCAAGCTCGGCAGCAAGGGTCTCCGGCAACATACGAGGGATATTTTCCAGAAGGCCCCCACCCGTAATATGAGCCATGCCCTTGAGAAGCCCTTTGCGTACTGCAGCAAGCAGCGGCTTGACGTAGATACGCGTCGGTGTGAGCAGACTGGCGCCAATCGTCTCGCTGGCACTCCAAGGCGCGGCGTCATGGAACGAAAGGCCCCTCTTCTCAATGATCTTGCGGACAAGGGAGAAACCATTGGAGTGAACCCCGCTCGAAGCAAGGCCCAGAAGTACGTCTCCCTCTTGCATGGCTGCAGTGTCGGGCAGTATAGTCGCACCCTTCTCGATGGCGCCGATGGCAGCGCCTCCCGCATCATACTCGCCCTCCTTGTAAAGACCTGGCATCTCAGCTGTCTCGCCACCTACGAGCGCGGCACCAGACTGTCGGCAGCCATTCGCTACCCCTTCAACGAACTTGACGGTGTTTTCGACATTGAGCTTGCTGCAGGCGTAGTAATCGAGGAACATCAGCGGCTCGGCGCCCTGTACTACGAGGTCGTTAACGTTCATGGCGACTAAGTCGATGCCAACAGTGTCGTGCTTGCCCATCTCGAACGCAATCTTGACTTTCGTCCCAATGCCGTCAATCGCCCCTACTAATATCGGTGGCTCTGTATAGCCCGCCGCTGCCAAGTCGAGCATACCGCCAAATCCACCAATCTGGCCGTCAGCTCCAGGACGCCGTGTGCTTGCTGTCAATGCCTTGATGCCCTTCACGAGGACGTTCCCAGCGTCGATACTGACACCAGCGGAGGCGTACGTCAGCGACTCTTCCAGCTGCAGAGAGGACGTAGCTGGCCAGACAACTGTTGTCCCTTCCTCGGCAAGCTCCAACAGCTTCCAGTCGCATGTAATCCCTTCCTTGTGAAATTGCTGCAAGAGGTGATTGGCTATCGAGTCGAAATTGTTAGTGGCGAGTGCTAAAATAGTAGGGCCAGCGCCAGATAAGCAGATTCCTAGGAGGCCTGGATGCGACTGAGGAGTGACAGACTGCAGGATCTCGGTGAGCCCTGGAATCAGTCCTCGACGGTATGGCTGGTGGAGCTTATCTTGCATGGCAGTATAAATCATGCCAGGATCCGGCGGTGACTGTCCAAGAGCAGTTGTCAGAACTGCCAAACGCTGCATGTTGAATATGGCATCCTTCCGTGAGTAACTTTGAGGCAGCACCTCCCTAGCTTTTGCGGTAGACACCTCAAATTGAGGTATGACGCAAATGCACTTGATCTGAGGTGACCACTTGAACTTGGTATAGTGACCGATGTCCCGTGGAGGCTCCGGAGGGCGGAGGCCTGCCGTACATTAGCATAAGCCGCCGAAGGCCTCCAGGCTCAGTTTTCAGACGGCCGAGCATATCATAGCACCATGTGCGTCTCGACGTACCAGTGTCAATGCCTCCGGCAGGTTCTGGTAGCACCTCGCTGAGCGGGATCTCAAGGCGCTCGGTGTCCTCGGCAGAAAGCTCGTTCAAGTACGTGCCCACGAAGCCGCCGTACAAGGCCGCCGCCACATTATCCGGGTGTCGCTCCTCCATCAGACAGTAATCCAGCATTCTCGCCTTGGACAGCTGCAGACTTCCTACTTCATTCGCCAAATTCACGCCAGCTACGATTGCTGCAGCCGACGATCCCAGCCCTCTGCCCAGCGGTATGGGGTTCTTGACGTGGACATGGGTCTCAGCGGGGAAGGCGCGAATGCCATGGCAGCGAAGGACGTAGACGGCGGTTCTGGTGATGAGGTTGTCTTCGGCGACGAGGGGGACGGATGCCGCATTTACGCCTTCGTAGGTTATGCGGCAATTGAGCGAGTGCGTCGAGGATTCCTGCGTCGTGACCGTGAGCTGCACTTCCAGGTAGAGGTTGAGCGCCAGGCCAATGACGTCGAATCCGGGGCCAATGTTCGCCGACGAGCAGGGGACTCTGATAACGGTGGCCATATTGGCATTGGGGAGTGCGCGCGAGGTTTCGTCGGCGGGGAAGCGTGAGGGATAAAAAGTCTGGCGGACGTGACTCCAGAGCCCGGAAGGCCAAAAAAGCACCCACGTCAGGTGGGGCGCAAACGCCGACGCCGATATCGCGGGGCAGCGCACGGCCACAGCTGCCTCCTCCTATCGAACCCCTGTGAGCACCAGAAACCTCGCAATGCGTTTGACGACCGCTCTTCTAAGCGGATACGATAGGACAAGGTACAATTGCGGTTATTGCACTTATTGCACTGATCCGTTTGGCCCTTGACTGCAGTCGCTTAGGCCACCATCGAGCTCACCGGTTGCCTGCATCTCCTCTACTAGCGGAGGCCGCTCGTCTATCCCGTCCCAATCGGGCGGCTGATGCCTGGTGAAAGTGCAGCTTTGAGTGCAAACACCATGAGATGAGCGAGGTCGTACTGATCAGGAGGGTGATACTTCGCCCTTCTACCCTCGCCACAAGGGCTCACCGCCACGCGCTTCGCTCCACGACCGCATCAGCACGGGCGTAGTGCAACACCACTCGTCCACTCACAGCTGCAGGAAAATACGGTGCGCACCAGGCTGCGAATACACGTGCGGATGCCTCAAAGGTAGAATTCGCCCCATGTCATGCGCATAGCCAACTGTTCCCACTTGTTGACTCTAGCGTCGAATCACGCACCGGTAAAAGGTAACAGGCAACAAGGCTGTGAAGTGCCTACATAAACGTCCCTGAAGGCCTCGCGGAGTCACTTTCTTTTCGTCCCACTAACTTTGTTTGTGATCCGGGCGCACAGAGCTCAGTCTCACGCCCAGCTATTGCCCCCTCACCACATTTGCCGCTGAGTTTGATTCCCCAAGCAATCCCAACAAAAGATGCCTTCAAGAATCCGATCTGATTCTACCTCGTCCGCCTCGTCGTCCGAGGACGAGCAGGCGCCCATCACCAATGGCGCAAAAGTGGCCAATGGCACCACGAACGGCGTGAGCAAAGATGATGACAAGTCCGACGAGTCGGAGGAGCCGGAGGAGCACATTGACCCCGGAATGAAGAGCGGCTTCAAGAACTTCTACTCCGGCAAGGAAGACAAGAAAGGCCGATACCAATGGCAAGAAAAGATCCCCGAGGACATCGGAAACCCGACGGAGAACGATAAGACGGCGAAGTGGGCTCTGCTCGTCCGGAACGTCAAGGTTTACAATGACCCCCAGAAGGTGCTGGCCATCCATTCCATCGTCGTTCAAAGCCCGCTGCTCAAGAAACTGCTCGCCGGCGTCCTGAAGGGCTACCCTGGCATTGCGGTCGGCCTAAACCGCCTGGAGCTGTCGGGCAAGTTCGAGCCTCTGATCCACCGATGGGCGGAGCTCCAAGCGGCTATCGCCAAGCTTGGTGATGAGACCGAAGATGAACGGATGACGAAGGAGCATGCCAATCTTCTTCAAGATATCCTGGTGAAGGAGTTTAAGAGTCTCATCGATACGTCGCAGGATATGAAGAGCAAGCGTGTCATCACGTATGAACTCCTTTGGACGCTATTCCAACCCGGTATCGCCGTCTTCTCACGACAGGATGGTCAAGAAATGGCGATGACGCTTGAGGACACAAGATACGGCCAAGACTGCAAAGGCAACCCCTGCTTCTGGATCACGTGCAAATATGTCGATTGGGATGGCACTAAGTTTGGCACCAGCAAGCTCAACCTGTCCATCTACGAATACAAAGGCACACGCCACATTTCGCAGCTGCGAGCGTTCCCGCTCGAATACCACCCTGATGCGAAGGCACTCAAGGCTCGCCTGATTGAACGAGGCGCCAAGGCAGAGGCTCTCGCTGGCCCGAACTATAGGGCATATCACGGCATCGGCTGGCGACATGGCGCGTTTGGCACGAAGGACAAGTACAATGTTAAAGGGCGAATTGTGATCGACACTTACGGCTGGAATCGCTTTAATCCGAGTTACGCTATCTTCGTCGCGCCCCTCACTCAGAAAGAGCCCACACAAGAGTCGCACGAAGACGGTGAGGAGAGTGACGGCGAGGAAGAGTGCGACGGTGGTTACGATGCCGACGACAGCGGGATGCCCATGGATGGCCATTTCGCAGACGAGGAAGACGCTGCACGACGCCTACCCCTGACGGCTGAACAGAAGCTTATCTGCACGCCCCTTCTCCGTGGATACAGCTTGAAGAGCAAGCTCTGGTTGAACTTCTTCGTCAACTCGGTCAAGGAGATTGAGTGGCAGAAGGATGCATTCGATCGACTGGTGTTGCCCAAGAACCAAAAGGAGCTTATTCTCGGCTTCACCGAGTCTCAACGAAAATACCGCGAAACCTTTGATGACGTTATTGAAGGTAAAGGACGAGGCATGATTGTACTTTTGTGTGGTCCGCCGGGAGTTGGAAAGACGCTCACTGCCGAATCGGTCGCCGAGGAGATGAAGGTGCCCCTGTTCATGATGAGTGCAGGAGACCTTGGCCTTGATCCGCGCAAAGTAGAGACGAAACTTCAAGACATCCTTGAGATGTGCACGCGCTGGCAAAGTGTCCTGCTATTAGACGAGGCAGATGTCTTCCTCGAGCAGAGGTCGCTGCATGAGCTGGAGAGAAACAAGCTCGTATCGATCTTCCTCCGGGTGTTGGAGTACTTTGAAGGCACCATGTTCCTCACCACCAACCGCGTTCAGACATTCGATCCGGCCTTCCAGTCGCGTATCCATATCTCATTGGACTACCAAGAACTGTCCATTAAATCTCGCCGGACCGTGTGGAAGAACTTCCTCGACTCGTCACCCCAGGACCATTCGATTACTAAGCAAGAGCTGGAAGAGCTTGCGCGCATGAATATGAACGGTCGACAGATCAAGAATATCCTCAAGATCGCCCGGTTGCTTGCCTCACGGAAGGACGCCAAGCTGAGCCACGATCACATCATTACTACTCTTGAAGTGACTCAGCACCTTCACAACGAGACGCAGTTTTCGGAGCGAACGAGGGGGAGTCTCTACGGCTAAGTGGTTCCAAGCGTTTGAGGAGGTCCGAGTTGAGCCTGGGCAACCTCTTCAGCACGGCGGGCAGATCGTCTCCATTCCAGGGTGATGGGGGTACATGTGCTGAGCGCTGTGGACTCTGCCAGCATGGACAATGTTCTCACGAGACTGTGGGAATGTGATACGTCTGGAATACGACTTGGAGACAGAAGGAGGCCACTCCGGTCAGAGTTAGTGGGCCGAGCGGAACGACATGTGGTCGCACAGCACATGCACAACGTTGGTGTAGGATCGCCAGAGTTACCTTTCGTTACCCATTCAACTCTTGATTCTTCAATTTTCATCATTGGGGATGCATGTTTCTTCCTCTTTTGTATTTAGCTAATTCCCATAGATCCTGATCAAGGGCATATCTTCCAACTGTCGTGAGATGGGCGCAACCGGCCACCGATCACGTGACGTTCGCTTGGCTATAGGTACTGTGCTAGGAGACTACTTGAACTATGCTGCCTGCTGAAGTTGCAAACCTCGAATGCTCTGTCGCGCAAAGCCCATGGCTCCAACCATTTACCACCGCACAATCTTGGCCACGATAACCGTTCGCCTCGACGGTTGGCTGCGGCTATGGCGATCTTCCGCGTTCTGTACCCCGCCGAGGTTGCAATTAACGTCTTCCAAGATTACGACCCTTGCATCCTGTACCTGGCATCCTTCGCCATAGCGTCGCTATCTATTCGGGCTATTCTGGGGTGTGCGATCGGATAAATAACGCCGTACCTGCGTCTCCCTCAACATGCATTCGTTCCTTTTCTACCTCTTCCCGCTATCGTCGGCCGTCATGATTGTCGCGCTAATCCTGCAGGTATTGCTGGGTTTTGGCGGACGCGTGAGGAGTGAGCCGCCGTTTAATAATCCCCCGGGCGTGGATATCTGGTGTGGGAAGGCGTACCGAGCGACAGTACGTACGCATTTCCAAGCTTCGCGGAACCGCGGTCTACATCTACATCAAACGACCACAACTAACCCTTATCAGAACTCATCCTTCGATCCCGGCGGCTGGCTCGACCCACCCAGCCCGGCTGATCCAACACAGCTAAAGCTCGACTTGCGCGTCTACTCGCGCTACAGCTACTATCTCAGCACCGAAAAGACAGCGACTCTCATCGTCGACTCTCCCGTCTCTTCTCTCCGCGGGACGCCGTACAAGAATGAAACATTCGACCCGGAAACGAGTCCAAACACGAAAATTCCATTCACGGAGCTGCAATTATATGTAAGAGATAGCGCCGCAACCAGCAAGCCGCTCGTGAACTGGTTAAGGGTTCCTGTAAATGCGAGCGGCTATGAGGTGGAAGTCAGTCTGGAGGGCTTGAAGAGCAATGGAACTACTCATTTGACGGTCATGGGAAACTCGCCGGACGCCATCCAGACCTTCCAGTCCATGTCCGAGATCACGACCCTACCCGCTCGGAATGACACCGGCAGCACGGCGCGCATCGACCGCCTCTACGGCGGCATTTCCGTCTCATCCTCCCTCACAAACAACACCTGGAAACCCATCTTCCCCTACTCCTTCTACACGTCCTGGGACTGGATATCCTCCACCATCAACAACTCCTCCGCCACCAAGAACCTCACCACCTTCCGACAGCTCGGCTACAACATCATCCACATCGTCCCGCCAGGCGGCACTCACCCCTTCGACCACACAATCTTCGACCAGTTCCTCAACATCTGCGACGCCCTCGAACTCTACATAATGTACGACATGCGCCACACCTACCAAAACAACACCTCCATCGCCACCCAACTCGCACCCCTACAGCCCCATCCCAGCCTGCTCCTCTACTACACGGCCGACGAGCCCGACGGTTGGTGCGACCCGCTCGACGCCACATCCACCGCCTACAACGCCATCCGCGCCATCGACCAGTACCACCCCATCAGCCTCGTCCTCAACTGCGCAAACTTCTACTTCCGCGAATACACCGCCGGCGCAGACATCATCCTCGAAGACACGTACCCCCTCATCCTCTCCTCTACATTCTCCCCCGTCTACAACACCCCCTGCAACGCCACCTACGGCGACTGTGGCTGCGACAACTGCCACGTCGCCGACCCCGCTTACCCGGCGTACGTGCACAACGCGTTTCTCGACATCCTCGACCGCACCGAGAATATGTACGCGTATCAGGAGTGGATCGGGAACGTGTATAGGAAGCCCGTGTGGGGCGTTCCGCAGGGCTTCTTTGACGCAAACAGCTTCTGGAGCAGGTGGCCGACGCGAGAAGAGGAGGCTGTGATGGGCCTGCTGCGCGTTAACCATGGCGCGAAGGGCATCGTGGCGTGGATCTATCCGACGAGCGCGGAGGTGGAGAGCGTTACTTCGGAGCTGGCGACTGTCATTGGAGCGCAGGATGTTACAGCCTTTTTGCTTGGTGCGGAGAGGATGCCGCTGGAGACAAGCGGGGGGGATGGATTGATTGATGCAGCTGCGTGGGTGAGCGGCGCTGAGATTCTTGTCATCGCTGTGTATCAGGGAAGTGCGGCGGTGAATGGTACGGCGGAGATTAAGATGCCGAAGGCGGTTGAAAATGTGGAACCGCTTTGGGGGAGTGGCGGATGGATGATTAGTGCAGAGGGGGAATCTCTAGTTAAGGTTGAACTTGAAGGGTTGGATGCAAGTATTATGAAGGCGAAGGCCGTGGGCACGTAAAGAGGCTGGCTGCCTTTTGGGGCGATATTGGTTACCTGTGCGGTCTGTATATATCCTATGAAAGATTTGTCATCGCATTGGTTGAAATACATCTAAAAATATCCTTTTTGAACGCCTACCTGCGTTCCGCCTTGACGCCGATCATATCCTTTGCCCGTGAGTCCGAACGTCGTTGGCGTCCGCGACCATCTTGTTCACGAGTCGCCTGATCATATTGCGTGTCTTCTCGTCGTGCACACGAAACAGCAGCGCTGCCGCTCGATCAAATTCCTCGATAAGAATAGCTCCGTCGTAATGCGCTTCCATCAGCTTCACGTACTCGATCCAATTGGGCTCGCCCATGGCCGCTTTCGTACTCTCAAGCTGTTTCGGGACATCGTAGTCCAGCTGCGGTGCAGCTTCTACATTTTGGGGCCTACGATGGCGGTGTACTGCTGAAGGTTCCTCAGGACTTGCCGACCGTGTGGCGCCTCGGGCATCGGGCGCAGGACTCGCAGGCGCGAAGTCCTCGTCTTCGGCGTCGTAGACTATACGCCGCCTACGAGCACTGCGCATGCCGCTGACTGCAGTATCTGGCGTCTCTACAGTCGCGTGTGGTGTATCGCGGCCTGGAGTGTCTCCTCTTGTCAGGCTAGCTCGGCCCTTCCGCGCGACTGTCCGATTTGCCGAGCGTAGATTTGCTCTTGAAGAGGGGAAGTCGTCTTCGTCATCCGCGGTCGATGCTTCGCGCAACGGTGTGTCGGCTCTCGCGGTAGGAGTCCGTCCAGTTTGCCCGCCATCCCCGGGTGTAAATTGGCGCTTTCTCTTAAGTATGCCGGTGCCGGAAGGCGTTCCATGTCGGATGTTCCTTTCATCTGTCGTCCCCTTTGCCTGAGATGCGGCGGTAGCTCGCCGTCTCGGCGCTGCATTCGGGGTTGAAGACGGTGTTCGTGCTGTAGCTGCACTTCGCTGCTGCTGAGACGGCGCTTTACGAGGAGAATGCTGGGCGACTACAGGAGCGTTGGTGGGCTGTTGACTGGGCATAGAAGGGCCCGTAAGCTGGGCTGGCGAGCGCACGGTATTCGGTATCGGACCAGCAGTTCCCGAGTGAGAGAGCGGAGGCGTGCCAGCTGCCACTTGGAGGCCACGAGGCTGTCCACTTGCTATGCTGCTTAGTCTCTGAAGTTGCGTGCCGGGGGCCGCTGGTCGGATACGGCTGCTTAGAAGCCACCCGATGACATGCTGGGGATTCATGCCGCGCCTCATGGCCTCTTGTGCGGTCGGATGCGCCATCAGGGCCTGCACTTGTTGTGGCGAGAACCTAGATGCGGTTACAGGGTTCGAGGCCTGAGGCGGGTGCATTGTCGTTGGAGGAAGAGGCGGACGCTGCTGCGGGACTGTTTTGGCGCCCGGTCGGCGGTACGGCTGGGGAGCTGGGGTCTTCTCTTGCGACATGGTGTGATGATGGAAGAGTAGTGAGGTTGAAGTGAGATGTTTGGAAAGGCTGCGGGTGGGAGAGAGAGTAAAGGCGTGGGTGGTGGAAGGGAAGTCGAAGTTGAGTTTTTGGGCGCGCGGTTCGTTCTTTCCATTTCACCTACTCGCACGCAAATTTCTGCATCGCGCCTGCTTGGCTCCGGATATGACGACACACTCGGATTATTGATCTACGTAACCACCACCTTCCAGTCTAGTGGTCTCCGGCTGTCTGATTCTCTGGTACATTAGGTTTTGATGCCATTGATGCCGTATATCTCGTAACTCTCGCCGGACTAGGAAAACACCCGTCCTACCATGCTTACCGTCTTATTATGCCCAGCTTCCGGGTTGGATCTGTATGCTACAGGTGATTAACTCCGCCTAGCCATTGATACACCGATCAGCCACTGCCTCCTTCACCGAATGTCAGCGAAAATGCAACATCACGACGCCATCAGCTGAGCGAGCCTGCGAGCCTCAGTGATACCCAGAGGCATCATCAGCTGGCTCCTGCACGAATACTCCCGACTCGCCGTAGTGGCCATGATAAGGGTCCTGAACTTGAACGTAACCACTGTTTGTCGAATGGCCGGGAATGTAGGACCGTCCAATAGCCGAACGCTGCTCATTTCCAGAATGAAACAAGCTCCAGGCGCGTGCTGTACTCCTCGAGGTAGGGTCAGGGGCGGGACTGCCTAGCATCTGCCATTGCTCGGGTAACGTCGGGTGGTCCCGACCAGAGAACGGGTCGAATCCTTGAGAGTCCACTGAAGCCTGACTTCCTCCCCGAGCGCCTATTTGCGGCCCAAATTGGCCTTGAGGCTGTGGTGAGAAGCCATTGCTGTGTGCATGGAAATGGTTTCCCATGTTGGCCTGGATGTGCTGGGAGGATCCCACGCCGGCGGCAGCCATTTGGGCGAGACGCTGCCTCACCAACTCCTTGGCACGTTCCGTGGCGTGGGCAGAGCCACCTTGACCTATGTGCTGTATATCAACATTCCCTGACACATTCTGGTTCTGTTGGAGCGGCTGGGGAATCCCCAATTCCCTGACTTCGCGCATTGCCACTTCCCTCTCGTACTCCGGGCGAGCGCTGAACTTCTCCTTGAAATCCGTATGCTTCATCAGCATATCGAATACAAGCACCAAATGATCCTCAATCCGGATTTGACGCATCAGGCTCTCAGCATGGATCTTGTAGTGCCTGATGAGAGTGGCCAAGTACCAGATACGCTGCCCGAAGGTGAGCCTCGAACCGGGTGTGCCAGGAGCAGGAAGCGTCTCGGGCATATGCTTAAACTGTAGGCCTATAGTTCCGCGGGTGTGCAGATTTACCGCCCCGCTGACGACGATGTGGGAGATCGCTTCGACGTCGTCAAGGTTCTGGCTCCATACTCCGCCCGGGGAGAAGTGAGCGGCGTAGTGTGAATTCAGGTGGGCGTCGTAGACTTCGCTAACGTCGAGGAAGGCGTTGTACAGTTGGTACACAAACGGCATCATGCCTTCGCTGTTTTGAGGGATGCCGTATTCGCCGGACTCAGGACGCCAGACGGGTGTCAAAAGATGTGCTTGCGCCGAGAGAGGGTCCGCGAATTTCGGATGTCGCATGCTCGATTGCGAGACAACCTGGTTGGCTATCTGCTGGACGTCAAGGTCTTCGCTATCCAACCGGCTACGAGTTCGATGGCCTGGGCTCTTAAACGCATCTTCACTCGTGCCCTCGAGAACAGGGCCTCCTTCTTGCTGAGGCCACGGTCCTGACGGCGATGCAGCTGAAAATTCGCGCTCCTGCTGTCCGCGGTCTGGTGTGCATCGTGTCAGGAAGCCAAATGGGTACTGACGGCCACAATATGCCTGATTCTGGGAGTCCTGGCAATGGTCAGTTACAAACTACGTCGGAATGACTCCATAAGCTTTGTGCGCACCTGCTCTTGACCCAAGTGAGGTGTCGCTCCACCATATGCAGGCGTAGAGGCATCATTTCCGGCAAATCTTGAGTCCCCGCTTTCCCCCTGAGGTTGGAATTCCACGCTGTGATCCTGGTCAAAAGCCATCGCGTCCAGGAAGTCCGGTGCCTTGTAAGAACTGTCGCCGTCGCTCGGTTGATTCTTGTACTCGCTCATCTCGTTGATCTGCCAGTGCAATTATGTTTGAAACGGTGCGCTTCTGTCCTTATCTTGCTAGCGAATATATTGTCAAAATGCGGCCTCGGGAAGGCCAAGAGCCCGTGGCTAAGCCGAAAGACTGCGGGTGAGGGTGAATGAAGGCGCAGTTGCCGGTGGCAGCGAACGTGATCGTAAAGTCGCGCATTTTCGCTCCTTCCGTAGCGTTTCCCGGAAACAGAAGTCAATAAGTGCCCGTCTGCGTGTGAAGTGAATGTGAGAACGTGTCCTGGGCAGCCCTGAGGAAAGAAGGCCTACGGTTCGACTAGTACACGTTGGGACTAGCGTGTCCTGGAAATCCAGCCAATTGGGGGACGACGCAATAGCGAAAAGGAGGACAGGAGAAAGGCGAGAGATGAGGAAGAGTATGCTGAGCTTTAGGATTGCGACAATGCGGTGAAGGCCTCCTGGGTGCAGCTGGACGAACCGACCCACGCTGTGCTCATACCAGGAGGTTGGGCGGCATTACTCCATATTACTCCATGTATAAGAGCGTTCGGGTTGTCGAAAGTACGAAGTGTAGGATGGCGTCAGAACTCTTCGGCGCTTGCCTAATTCTCTCGTCTTCTTTGTGACGAGGTTGAAGCAATCTTTAGAAAGTATATAGGTACACTAATTGTTGCTAACCGAATAGTACACTCTCGAGAGACGACCCTCGGTAAAGCTTGCTCTGCAGGCTAGATTTCCATGGTCTACACGAAGCGGAACAAGACCCAGAATTGTTATAAGGTAGAAGTAAATTCACGCTGCCCTCCTCTTGCAGCGTCCCTTCGGTCACTTGAATACTCGTCTTCAGTTTTTGAATGTGCCGGGATTCCCACAGGTTCACGACGCAGTACATATACGTCTCGGACAGCACCTCTCGAACAGGCTTCAGAAACACTACTGACTATGCCTAACCACTCGCAAGTTGCGATTTCGCGTGGCTCCTTCCATTTCGGCGCATCGAAGAGGCAGCCTTCCTTCGAATCATTGTCACAGAACCAAGTCCCTGCTGCGAGCTATGAAACGCGAAAGAGCGAATCTCATGTCGGCCACTAGCGAACCTTTTGTTATGGTTGGCCAAAAATACACTTCCCACAGTGGCGAACGAAGAGGATTGAGCCCGGGCAGAGTCCAAGGACATGCCCAATCCGCAGGATGCCCCCGGAACTAATTTTGGATATTGCGGATTACCTTCCGGAATACGCTGACACCTTCTGCTTAGCTGCGACCAGCCGACTACTCCGCTCCATCCTCTTGAGCCAGGTCGCAAAGATTCCAGCGAACACGAAGACTCTCCAACACCAAGAGGTCGAAGGCAGACTAATGCTGACTGGTGCCAGGCAAAAGCCGAAGAAGAGGAGGCACTCGGCGCCTACGAGAAACGCAAGGAACTCTTCTGCGCACTCTGCGGCCTCAAGCAACCCTGATCTGCCTTCTCCCCGAAGCAAGTGCAGCGCTCTCCATTCCAACGCGTCTGCCACGGTACGGAAAACCGATTCCGCCTTTGCCGCCACATGACCTTCAATCTCTGGGAATTAAGGCATCACTTCGAGTTTCTGGACAATGGGCCGATCGTTTGCCCCTATCATGAGTATGATCTAGGGCACCAATACACGGTTGATATCCTCCCGTCGCGCATCGCTACGTCTAAGTCCAGGCTACGCCTCTTCGAGATTTCGTCGAAAGAGGCGGTCTCATCGCATCGGATGCGCGCCGCCCTCCAGAACCTATCCGAGCCGATTTGCCCTCATATGCACACTTACGATCCGGCGCTATTCAGGCGATTGATGAGGCACACGAAGTCTCCTTTGCCGATGGGCATGTACTGCGGCAGGAAGGAGATGGGAACAGTGAGCGTCGAATGCAAGAATCCAGACTGCGACACAGTACTGTCTACGAAGAGAAAGTCAGGATATGTGGAGATCAAGATTACCAGGAGGCTGGGGTTTTTGAGAAGTGTCCAGGATAAGAGATAGTGCGCTCAGATCGTATGGCATAGCAATACCTCCTTAGAGGACGCCATTGTACTAGCAAAGAGAGACTTGGGAGACCGTAGTAGATGGGATACATGAAGAGTTACGCGTAGGATTTGAAGGGCTGGGGAGTGAGTAGCATGAGACGCGAGATCGCTTTAGGACTTTAAGGTTTCAAAGATTATTCTACCGAATACCTCAACTCTAACAGTGCGTCAATGACGCTACAAGCGCTCAAGCTTGCAACCATGTCCGCTGGAAAATGCCGATGTAAAAGAAACCGTTCCCGTGTCCGTAATAAAGAAAATGCAGTAACCGCCGCTCAAAGGATGTTACGAGAAACATCCGCGCATAAACAATGTACGATACCAAAGCCCCACCGAGCCAGCATAACCATATGAAACCACCAAGCACATTCGCGCTTGAACATACCAGTGTCCTCGTACAAAACTCTTACTCCGATAGAAACTGTGCATTCCAGCACCACAAAACAGCTCGAAACGCCACTATGACCTTTTGTGCGTGTCGCCCGTTAGGGAAATCGACGAAGCACGACGTTCAAAACCCTCTAGATCGAACCAAATGATGAGCCGTACGCTTACGACTCAGTGCGCGCCCGCTTGGGGCTAGCACGCTCTTCCTCCTCGACATTATATTCCGAGTCTGGCGAGGATCGGCGCTTCCGCTTACGCGAGGTGTCAGCAGTGGTTGGAGACGGTGGAGCTTGGTTGTGGCCCTCGAAGTTGTCGCCAACAGGGCTATCAGCCTTCGCGCCATTGCCTCCACCCTCGAATCGAATGGGACCATTGAAGAGGGCATCAGTCTCGGCATCCAGTTCGAAAGGGGAGTCGTCCATCCCCAACGAATTATAACCGAATAATACCGGATCTGTCGGAATATTGGGATTCAGATCGGGTGGGAAGGGTGGGAAGGGTGCGAGGTCCTCGACTGAAGGCTCCTGCTGGACCATGGGAGACACCTCCGCGTCGACTTCGTTGTAGTCTTCGGCGCCGGGCCGATTGAGTTCGTCCCGCTCGTGGACGGCGTCTCGGTCCAAGGTGGAGACTTGGGGTTCAGTCACCCGCTCAGCATGGCCTGCAGCCTGGTCGTGAAGATGGCCTTGATACTGGTACGCGCCTTGACCAAGGCCCATAGAAGAGCCAAAGTGTACCTGCTGGCCCTGCAAGGCCTGCTGATTGTGAACAGCATCCTGCACAGCATGCTGAGCATTGCCTGCAGTCTTGTCGTCGATCACGGACTGATGCTGGGCCACATGCTGGACTCGGACAGCGCCTTCCGGCTGAGCGGCAGGCTGAACAGCGACGGCAGCGTCTGGGACTAATTAGTGATGAACTAGGCGTGAGTGACTTTGAGGGACCACTTACCGGTATGTCCTGCGTCTTTCTTCTTCCTACCTTTCTTCGCCGCCGTCGCATTCGCTTTTGCCGTCTTTCCTTCCTTGTCCAACTCCTCCTGCTGAATCGCCTCTCGCCCACGTTTCAGGGTCTCTTGGCGCCTAGTATTCGCGCCCAGGTTGTTTTTGGACGACTTATCTTTCGCGCCTGGCGAAAGCACCAATTCCAGTATATTCCCGGCCTTCATCATATCACCGCAGCGATTCTTGTGAAGGCGAAGGACCTTCATGATTGCTTCCATCCGCTTCTTGAACGTCAGATCCTTGTCCTTGCTAGCCTGACGAAGAACTTCCTTATCGTGGATAGGTAACATGCCGGGGCCTTCTTCGTGCAGTCGGATAACGGTATCCTGGTTACGGTTAGCATAGGGCTCCTACTATTAAAGGTAAGAGGATACTTACGAGGATGTCCCAGCAGACCTTCTCAATTGCCGCCTCATTGAAATAGCTATATTGCGGCAGATAGTCTCCGCGCTCATCGCGAATCGGTTGCTTATTGCTGTCATGCTGTATCCACCGCGACAGAAGTACCGCTCCAGGCTTGTCCAGAACACCTTTCACGTTTGTGAACGCGGCATACAACTGACGGACCCATTCTTGCTTGGCGGCATCCGTCCGAGGGATTGTATGATCATCGGCTGGGGCCTTCCAATTGGCGCGCAGCGTAACCCGCTGTTCAGCGTCGTCGTAGCTGCTGAAGAACAAGCCAGTTACTGGATCCCGCTGTGGCTCCTGCAGTTCCCCTTTGCCCTGACCCTTCTTCTTCTGTTGAGCAGGGCGCGGAGCAGGGATGTGGGCTGGGACCTGACCGTGAAGTTGTGGTTGAGCAGGTGGCACGCTGAATCCTGCTCCAGGCGCAGCCAGTGCTGGAACGGTAGCCACTTTATTTCCTGTGGCGTTCCGGCTAACTTCTCCAAGCCGGTCCTTTCGTCGCCCACGGCCCTGCGTTGGCTGGAGGGCGGCAGGAGACGCTGCCTGAAGGTGAGTGGTCGTGGGCGGGCCGTTACCATCGAGCTGAAATCCGACGCCATACGTGGGCTGCTGATCTTGAGCGCTCACGTACTGTTCATAAAAGGCGTTCTGGGGATCAGGAAGTGCAGGTCCAAATGCTTGCTGGTAAGCAATAGTCGGGACATTTTGCTCGAGCGCAACGGAGAGATGGCCTCCATTCCTAGATGCACCTGGGTAAGGCACATAACCGCGTCCATATGGGAGAAATCCACCCTGCATCATCTGAGGAGCCAAATACGGCTCTCCACCCGAGAAGATCTGGCCAGGATTGAAGCGATTCCATGGAGACCGACCAGGGTGGGGAGACGACTCCTCAAATCCAGAGTCGCTGAATCGCTCCGAACGAGAGCCCACGCCAGTAGCAGCCGCAGAGCCGGGATCGTTGCCACCATGTTCAGGCACCTGTTGTTGAGCCTGATTTTCATGGAGATCGCCCAATGGGGCAGGCCCCGCGTGCGCAGAGTGGTTGCTCACGGGAGTGCCGCCACGCTCGTTGCCCACCCGCTGTGCGGTCGGAGGGACTTGCTGCGCCAGAGTGGTCCGATCCGAATTGATATTGGTGAGTCCTTCCTTGGTAGAGCCGTACACGGGGGTCGCACTGTTCTTACCCTGCTGAGCGGGTGCTGCTGGGGTCGTCGGCGAAGCTTGTGCAAGTTGTTGATTGTCTGGAGCACCCGGTGTGTATGGCGAGGAGCTCATATAGCTGGGATTATAACCGTGATGCTTGTGACCGGTCGGAGAGTTCTTCTCGCGATGGTCTTGCATATCGGACTGATAGCTTGGGAAGCCTTGAGCTGAACCATACTGCTGCTGGAACATATCCTGAGGATACTGTTGGCCTTGCAGGTGCGGAAACGCATGGCCTTCCATGACCGTCGCAATGTCGGGGAAATGCGAGTTCTCAGCAGCCATTGGCGTCGGATACTGTGGGTATTGGGCGCACGGAGCTCGATTGGGCACTTGGGACGGTGCCTGAGGAGCAGATTGCTGCTGGCGGCCGTTCTGAGACATGGGGCGACGAGCTTGGGAGTCCATTTCGATGGGAATGTGTATACGATTGGAACTGGTCGAAGCGAATGGAGAGTAGAAGACAAGTCAAAGCGAGCTTGAGTGCAATTGAGGCTTTCGGTAGCTGCTGTTGTGTGCTGTGACGAGGTCGATGTATGGGAGTGCAAGTTGTGCGAGAGGAAATGCGCTTAAAAGGCAGTGGGGAAGGTGCTCAAGAGGTGGGAGGCGCGGCGCAAGGACGCACGCTAGCGCGCGAGTGGCTGGTGTTGGGGTGAATTGCGAAGCACATGCGCGTGAGTACTGTGGCTGTTGTCTGCTGAACGTGCCAGAACGGTACCATTTCACCCCGCCCGAGGAAGGAAGGGGCATAGTGATTTCACAACTCATGCCTTGGCACGTTCTTCCATCTCTTTAGAGGTGGTAGATACTTGATAAAGCCTGGCTGTTGGAGGGTGGTATTGTCAGTGCCCATGCCTGTGAACAGAGGATAAGTAATGGGCGATGTTCTTACACCTGAGGCTAAGATATGTGTCTATAAGAACCCTTCTCGTTCTCTACACGCAGCAATGCGATGCCCGCACCAAAGGGTGGGGGCACCGGCCGGGGGAACCTGGAGACCACGCCATTGTGCGAGAATAACGCACAAACTCTTCGGAGTGTAGAATAAAGGAGACTCCCACGTATAAGTCTAATCCATTGATCTCCGACATCTTGGGCGTGAAAGTTGAAAGAAGAACGGCGTTGTACGAGGTGTACGGTACGCACGCTGGGACCTGAGGAAGGCTGTGCGCGGAACAGCGTTCGACGTTGTATATAATTGCGAGGCTTTCAAACGCAAGAACGAGATTGATCGTTAACAGTGTCGTGAGTTGTTGGTGGTTGTCGTTGGACGACACGATGAAGTAAAGTATGTATCGGATCACGCCGTAACTTCAATCACGCCAACTGAGGACACATTAACTCGCTTCTTTCGCGACACGTGCACTAGTATTAACTTCGGAAACCTATCCCGAACAGCCTTCAATATACAGGTACGATTGATATATGCTTGGGCAAGCAGACCGAGTTTTTTACGATCATCTTGAAGTTATTTTACAAGCTATCTGTCCCGCTATACGTCTCATATGATCTTCTAACACATCGGGTGAGGCCGTTTGTTATCGAATGGAAACCCATCTCAGCTGCGCCATCATGATGCGCTTGGCCCTCGATCATGCCGAAGAGCGAAAACTAGCATGTCTAAATCCAGCAATGGAGATCCACTCTTCAAGGCCTCGAAGGGTAGTGTGAGGTCTTGATGACCTCCAGACCTAGCTTTGCTGAATTGCAGGATGAGCTAATTGTGGCGAGCACGAGGCATCACTGCAACTGATATCGCAAAGCATTATCTCATCTATCATAAGCTTTGTATGAATATCTATCGTAAGCGCCTGCCCCAAAGCTAGCGCGTGACTCTATTCAAGGTAAACGTGATCCCGAGGCCCTTCAGCCCATTTCTCCATCACACGGCCAAGAAAGGTAAACTACCCAGCCTGATCTACTCCGCAGAGTCCTCCTTCATGCGCTTGACTGAAGCCTCATCATCAGCCTCGCCGTCAGAATCAGACTCGACCTCATCCAACTTGCGCTTCAGATCACCCAGGCCCTCATCCAGAGTGCTCTCGGTCTCACCCCGAGCGCTGTCAGTCTCACCAGCGGCGTCTTCAGTCTCACCAGCAGCGTCTTCAGTCTCACCAGCAGCGTCTTCAGTCTCCCCATAGCCGTCGTTGAAGTTCTGAGTGGCCTCCAGCTCCGTGAAAGACTGCTCATTGTTGCTAAGAGGCCGCTCCTGAGGAGCCGGCGTCGTATTCGCAGTGAACACGCCGTGGGCCTTTGGAGGCCGACCGATCTTGATCCACTCCTGGCGCTTGTCGTTGTTCTGGCGGTTCTGCTTGGCGGTCTCTATCATGCCCTCCGGTGCGCCGACATACGTCTCCAGGATGTTGCCCTTGAGCAGCTTGTCGCAGCGACCCTTGAAGTGCGTGAGAAGCTCGATGACGGCGTTCATGCGCGCGGCGAAGGTGAGGTGGGAGGATCGAGCGAGGGTCTTGTGGAATTCGGGGTCGTAGCAGCTGAATACCTTGGGGCCGTCGCGGTGGAGACGCTCGGTGAAGTCCTGTGAGACTAGTCAGTAGTCTATTCATGGATCAATGTGTATGGTAAACTTACGAGGATGTCCCAGCACACCTTCTCAATGGCCTTGGGGTCATAGAAGTCCTTGCGACCTTCCCCGACAACATACCAGCGCTTCTTGAAGACGGAGCCGTCTTTGTCGTTGTACTTCGAGAGATCCAACATCGCAGCGACCAGCTTGCGGACACAATCCTGGCGCTTCTCGTCGGTATCAGGGATGGTCTCATCATCGTCGGGCGGGGACCAGTTCGGAGCCTTCATGCCATGAACTGCCTCATCACGGTTGTTGAAGTAGAGCGTAACATCAGAAGCGGACTTAGAAAGGTCGATCTCGTGCTGTCCATCCTCGTCTTCGCTCTCCACCTTGTTGGCAGTTGCCTTCTTCCGGCCGCGCTTCGGCTTGTTGGACGATTGGGTCTCGAATTGCTCCGCTTCTGGTGTTCCGGAAGCAACTGAAGAGACGCGATGATGGTAGCTGTGAACCGGAGTATCAGTGGGATCTTGAGAGATATGGGGGTACTGCAGATTGACAGGTGGGCGTCCGAACTGTGCAGAAGCCCGAGGCTCCGGCGGGGCCGTGGCCCGATCAAAAAGATCAGCCGGAATATAGTCAAGAGGACCACCGAATGCATAGACCTGACCGTGGCCTTGACGATGGAGGTTCTGCGCGTTGACGATCTGATGGTAGTTCAAAGGAACGCCGTACATCATAGCCGGAGCCGGGTGTCGCTGGACCATCTGAGGCTGATAACCGTAGCGACGAGGATTATCTTTAAGGGTGGTAAGAGTGTCAAATCCGTCTTCATATCCACCATAAGCAGCCCGCGACATTGGTGCAAGGTGTCGCGGATCTTGAGTGTATGGGGCGAGAACTGGGCGATGACCTGGCGGGAAAGCTGAGTAGCCTCCACGTTGACGAGAGACAGGGTCAGTGAGAATATGAGACGCATCAGGACGGGCGGACACCTGAGGAGTACGCGGATCGGATGGAGATGATAGCTCCTCCTTCTTGACGTGCGCATGCACAGGGCTGATGTCAGGCTGTTTGGCCATGACTCCGAGCCGGTCTTGAAGTTGGTCAGGCGTTAACAATCTGTGAGATCAGTGAACTGCTCAGAAAGAGAATGTTTTGATGACGTACCCAAAGCTATTGATTGAGTCGTGACAACGGAGGTGCCTTCGATGTTAACCGCGAATTGGCCTCGTTGTAAGGTACCCTCAGACAACGTGGATGGTAGACTAGGTCCTTAGCAAAACGTGAGAAGATTGGCCAGAGTAGTGCTAACCTATTCACGTACAAACAGGTCTTGTGGTCGAGGTGTACGCCGAAATTGCTGGGCCCGACTGACCAATACACAAAATGTACGAGTTGACTGCGTGAACGGCGAGGTGGGTGAAGTGGTGCAATTGAAACAGTAGAGCCAGGGCGATGAGCGCTTCAAATACTCGAAGGCGCCGCGAGCGCCGCGAGGTTGTTAGGGTGAAAGTGAGCCTCAGTGCGCGAGAAAGCACGAAAACACGTGAATGAAGTCTTGGGAGCTCTGCGCCACGCGTTCATTCCCTAGGAGACCAGATATTTTGTTGGGCAAAGAGACATAAACAGTCCCGATTGGGAAATAACGCGAACGTAAGCGCTCGTAGGCGCTGATTTTGCGATTGACGTAATATACTGCGGAAGGTCTCCAGGGCTCTCTGTACGAGTGAAGGGTTTCATTTCGACCATGTGTCGATGGCGCCACGGGCCAGCGGCTTGGCACAATTTCGACCAAGCTCTAGCAGAGCGTGCCAGATGGAATAATGGTGGATATGGTGTTGACATGTGACTTTGACTTTGTTGCGCTGGCCCACCTCGGGTGTTGGCGAGAACGCGGAGAAGCCAGTGTACCTGGTATCCATATCAGCTTCCCCATCTAAGCAATTGAACTGACCATCTTGTCGGAAGATATATACTTCGATGTGCATGTTGAGTTGGGCGGTCGGAGGAGTCGAAGTAGAGAAGGGCGTGTGAAGAGGGGCCTGCGGAGAAGGATGAGTAGAGAAAGACATGAGCCAACCTAAGGCACCGTAGAGAGCTGCGTATAGGGGAGAAGGTCTCACAACCATAGAAAAGAGAGAGTTGCTGTGGCTATGCTCACTTACCAAAGCTGAGAGAGTTGGAGTAGACATCAGTAACAGGTAACAAGTCTCCGTTTACTACGCACAACTCAATGCCGCTCTACCTTAATTATACCTTCGGCGTGGGACTCCCATATAGACTGCGAGCAGGTTGCGCATTCGCAAGAGATGTGCTGGAACAATACGTTGATGGAAATTGTGAGGCCCAGGAACGTCGAGTTGTAGTGAGAGCCGCCCCATTAGCGGGCAGACGCTGGCATGCCTAACCACTTGCGCGCGTGCCGTTTAGCGTTATATGATATCCCATCTCTACCCAACTCATTACCATAGACCTAAATGCCTAGCAAAGCCGCTTCGTCCATGACGTACAATACGTAGAGAATATCTGAAAGCCAAAAGGCTCTTGCAAATGCCCAGCTAGCCTTGAATCGCCCAGGCGACAAAATAGAGAACCAACATCCGTGAAGTGGGGTGAGCGCAGTACTCTTACGGAAATTAGCGGTCGGAGAGCAGACGAGCGCGCTTTGGGCAGCTAGGAGAGTCGTCAGACCAAGGCATGCCATTGGTATCTTCGTCATTCTCCTCGTGACCACGCTTGCGAGAGCCATCATCCGGCGGAGTCTCATTTTCGAGCATGGCGCCGCCGGGGTGAGTTTGGCCACGAACTTCTGCACGTGCGTTAGCGTATACGCCCAGAGAATGCGGAGGACTAAGAACTTACCCTGAGCAGCGGAGCCCATTGATGACCCTATCACTGCCTCTTCGGACGGCGGAGTGCGAGCCGGGAAAGCTGTTGGATCGATTTCATGGTGGGCCCCGAGATCCTGATGTTTTTGGGTAGCTTGGAGAGATGGCTCGACTGCGAAGAGGTTAGACCCATCGAGGCCGTGGCTTACAGAGCCGCTCGTCCCTCCGGAATGCATCTCGCCCTCCACATCTTGCTTCGGCTGAGTTTCACCCTTCGGTGTCTCTGCATGATCTTGCGCTGCATCTCGTTAGTCATGGTATGCAACGCACAGGCTCAGATACGTACCCGTTCCTTCATTCAGGGCCTTCGCCGCCGCGCTACCCTCCACAAGCAACCCCCGGCGCTTCTTGTTCTGTTCCATGCTGTTCCTCGCTGTAAGAACTGTCTCTCGAGGCGTAGCAACAGTGTAGTACAGGCTATCGCCTTTCATGAGCGATTTGACACGGCTCTTGAACACCGACAGCAGTTCGACGAGCCACTTGATGCGCTCCTCAAAAGTGAACTTGCTGCTCTTCTTGACAGATTTGAGGTAGACCGTGTCAAAAATCGGCAGAATATGCGGACCTTCTTTGTGAATCCGCTCGGCTAGAAGCTAGGATAGTTAGAATTGGTAAGACTGAGGAAATGGAGGGCTTACTTCAATATCCCAACATATCTTCTCCATGTGTCGCACATCGTAGGCTAGTTCGCCGCTACCCCAGCGCAACTTGAAAGCCTTGCCCTCTTCATCCTTGCACCGCGAGGTGTCTATCATTGCTCCAAGCAAGCAACGCACAACTACCTTTCGTTCTTCGTCGTTCTTCGGGATGCTGGGGTCGTCATTTGGTGGCGCGAATGCCGTCTTGAGGGAGGCTACATCTTTTTTGCAGGCGTTAAAGGCTTCTTGGTGGTTATTGAAGGCCAGTGAAGTGCGAGAGTAGTCCGCTGGGAGGTCGCCTGCATCGGACTGACATTCAACCTTGGGGGCTGGAGCTGCATGCTGAGGAGATGCCGGGGGAGGTGCTGCTAACTGAGGAGCAGTCGTGTATTGAGGAGTCACGTCTTTGGGAGGAGTCGCGTACTGGGGAGCCATTGCGTAATGGGGAGGACCTACGCACAGCCAAGGGGCTGCACATTCAGGTGAAGGACCATACCAATATGACCTCGCCATAGGCGTGCCGTTCGAAACCGGCTTCCGACCAGGATGGCGTCCACGCTCCTTTGGCTGGTTATTCTCACCTTGCTTCGGTTGCATAGATGGTTCTCGACGATCCTTACGTTGAGCGTGAATAAGATCCGGTTGCTTGCAAGGGAGTGTGGTTTGGGTGTAAGGGATTAGCTGATTTGCGTGAGGATGCGCACCCTCTTGAGGAAAGACAAAGCGTATGGGCTTGTCACTCTCTTTTAGCTGTCGGTGTGACTGCACCCCTGCATGAGACCCAGTGAATTCACGGCCTTTTGGGTGCTGCGCAGGGTCTAAATGAAGAGGATCGGAGTTCTCCTTGGTGGGTTGAGCGTAAGCAGATGTACTCTTTTGTGCCTCCGAGCCAAATGCCCGGCTGCTGGTCCGCTGCAGATTGGTCTGCGCTGTTTCCTTAAGGGGAGAAGTGACCTCCCGAGTAGAATCATGCGGATGGTAGAAGTCAGACAGAGGTAAAACCATGCCCCTAGAGCGATCAATTAGTGATCATTATCTCGTGCAGAGGGTGGATGGCTTACAAGCTATCATCTTGGCCAGTCATCTGCCTGGCATGATTGCTAGTGGGACGCCGAACTGCAGCTTCTAGAAGCCGCGGATCAACGTTCTCGACGTCTTCGATCAGTTGCCGATCCACACTGGGGTAGTTGGGCTGGAATCCAACTCGCACGTTTTCTACTGCATACTTCGCAAAGGTCTGTTGGTGCTCGCTCAGTCGGTAGAGCGTAGTTGGAGTAGAAGGGGGCTGCATAGACGCGGGAGGATTCTCCGGGCAGAGAATACCCCAATAAGGATCGATGCTCTCGTTGTACGCTGCTTCCGATCCGCCAATGTAGTAAGACTGGTTTTTGTATTGAGTGAGCAGGTCGCGGACCGGTCCGTAGGATATCGAGGCCAGAGGGGGTGTATGAAGGAGGAAGCTGTCTTGGGAGAC
Source organism: Trematosphaeria pertusa (assembly GCF_010094035.1). Lineage (NCBI taxonomy): Eukaryota > Fungi > Ascomycota > Dothideomycetes > Pleosporales > Trematosphaeriaceae > Trematosphaeria > Trematosphaeria pertusa. The sequence continues at coordinate 1,762,812 of NW_022987220.1, read as the reverse complement.
ATGCCCTCCAGTGGAAGCGGCATGAACCTCGTCGAAGAGGCCATCCCATTTATAGTTCTGTCCGATTGGCGATGGCATTGAAAGATGAGTCGGATCCATTCCTCGTCCGGTTCGGTCCGTCTGTGTCGATGCACGGGAGTTGGAGCGGGTTGACCCTATGCACGTCAAGGAGCGCGGGATGAAAGTAGAGATAGGCTGGAAAGCTCAGTGTAAACTTCCGTGGGGCCCTTGGATACACAGAAGAGTCCGGGGAAAAGGCGGGAGTGCACTGACCATAGGTGCGGGCCGAAGCGCGTGTGCTCAGATGTGGTCGGGGTCGATCAATCGCCCGGGGTGGGGCAATGGAAATGGATGTCGCCGGTCACGTAGGTAGGTAATGACTGTCATCCTTGGCCGTAAGTCAAATGGCCTCCTCACGATTCCCAAATCGGAAAACCGCCGAAGTGGTAGCAGATATGGTGGACATTGGAGAGGATAAGCCGTATGCATGGTCCGGGCTGTGGGAAGGAATTTCCTGCATGTTGCTTTTCGTTTTTGCCTACTACTGAGCCATTGCGCGTTGGACTGCCCAAAGGACTGCCCAAGCCTTATACTTAGAAGCCTCTCTTACTACGTACTGCCATATGTCCACAATTCATCTTGTTGTTCACCCCATCGGTCCCGGTGGTCGATCCTACAATGGCATCAGTAGCCTGGCCGACTAGTGGCGAATGGACGTGTCCGTCGGGGCTTCGTCGGCGAACGCCGGCCGGCGGGGAGAAAGGTCTCTGAAAATCGATATGTATGTGGCGCTGCGAGCCCCGCCGTGGGCAACCATTCGTAGTAGAGAAGCGCTAGCATTGTCAGCGGGATGACCCTACTCGGGGACGTTCAAATAAGGCACGATATCGTCGGCGATGGATGCTGGGGATTGTGGAAAGCTCCAGGATCCGAGAGGGCTCTCCCCATTTCCCTCGACGTAACCGAGATGGCCTACGCGTTAAGCAGACGGAGTTGGCTGACGCGTGCCCTGCTGTGGTATCAAATTCGGTTCCGGAGCGCTCGCGGCGGAGGAGAAGGGTGTACAAGTCCTAGCTTTCTGCTGCCGAGTCCAACGCGTCTGCCCGACAGGCGAAGCCGGAGACGCATGCTTGTTGCGCTCCTGATTCGAGTATGAAGCCGTGCCACCGGGTGGGAAGGATATGGTCCAGAACAATGCGGGGATAAGAGTAGTAGCTGGCGTAGATAGGAAAGCGGAGGATGAAGCCCTTCAGACAGTCCTGGATGGCAAGGAGGAAACCGACGCGATTGCCTCGTTCGTGGTATGGAAGGAAGGCGCGGCGCGGCAGGCAATCCCGGTTTAGGCGAGACCTCATAGTTCCTCGTAGAGTAGAGTCCTCCACGAGATGTTGAAAGCGGTCAGCCCAGCATTCCATCCGATTCCAATCGTGCTGAGAGGAGTCACCCGCACCTTCCAGCAAATTTCTCGCCTTCACCGCCGCTTCCAAGCCCCGCTCGCGCCTTCTCGTCAGCACCTGGGCAGGCATCAATGTCACCTGACCCACCGCACAGACCCGCTCCCTCCGCCTATATAAACATCGCGCGCCCCCGCCCCAGCTTCTCCCAACCATCCAAGTGCTCGGGCTTGACGCTTGTCAGTGAGGATTCGTCCGAGACAGCGTTTTTGCTAGTTGAAAACTACAACTACGACCGCTTCTGTTGGCCTTCGGGCCGGCAGGGAATTTTTGGAAAACCCCTTCGCGTCCACATGCTGGTGCGCCTTCTTTTCATTGGCTATCACAGCGACGCTGTGTTGTTGAGGAAGAGATACTGACGTTGAGGCGATTGGCGTATGAGCGCAGCGACGATGAGAGGTGAAGGTACCACTCGCGCTTACTTGCCCTGGGGTGACGGCTCTGCATCCTCCCTCCCCGACATTATGCCCTCCTGGTCGTCCTCCTCTTTAGGCGCCTTCTTACGAAAACCATCCGAATGGTACACCCACCCGCCAAGAACCGCAGCGGTAAGTACTACCGTGACAACCCAGTATATCCAGATATATGTGGACGCAATCCGCTGGTCCTTGTTGAAGTCGAAGAATGTGGTGGAGAAGAAGGTGGCGACGAAGGTGGCGGGAAGGAAGAAGAGCGTGATGAGGGTGATTGCGCGCATGTCGCTACTATGACGATACGACGCGGCTGCCATTTCCTGCATCCGCTTGTTGTCGTCGCGAGATAGATTGGCGAGCTCGAGATTGAGTTGGTTGTCCCTTTGCGACATGAGGGAGAAGTACTGGGAAAAGCTGTTAGCGTGCGTGCTACCTAGGTATCAGGATCGTGCCTGCCTACCGTTTGCATCGTGGCCTCCGCTCGAGCGGAGAGGTATCTGGAGCGCTCTTCGTATCCACTGATCGTGCTTCTCATGAACCTCGACTTCATGCGGAACTCGGGGCAGTCATCGAGCTGGGCTGCCACGTGATCCAGGAAGCCCAGCATGTCTAGGAAGCGACTGCACTTGTACTGCTGATACAGCACGTCACTTTTCACGCTCGTCAGCTCGCTTCCAAGCGTCTCGAAGTACTTCGAGTTCCAAGGCTGCATCATTCCCTGTCCTCTTCTATACTCCGGATCGAGCCGGTGTGCTTTATACAAGCCGGCGGTCCGCTCCATTGCCTCTAGGTGGTGCTTGTGGTCCTGCAACTGTTCCTTGATCTTGGTGAGGCGCCGCTCGATCTGCAGCGTGGCCATGACACACGGGTGCCAGACGCACGATTTGAGCTCATTGATGCGGTCGACGAAGAACTCCATGCCACCACGGTCGTAAACCCGGAGAATGACACACGTTTGGGTGCAGTCTTTGTTGATGGCTATCATGGAAGCAGAGTTCACTAGTCGCTCGTTGTTGCCTTCCATTCGCACTATGATTCCTTTGCCACGCTTCTCCATGGGCACGTCGAAGTACTGAGTCTCGCCCCGCGCCAGCAATCGAAATGCTTCATGCGGCTTTTTAGCTAGGCTGAGGGCGCCTCGGACAGCGTTGTTGGAAAACGGTGTGCGATATTCAAGACGTCCATAGACAGGCAAGAGTCTATGAAGTCAGTTCGGACCCCATCAGGTTCCCAAGCCTTGGACGTACGTACAAGAGGTTGACTTTTCGGATCCCAGGGCTAATGCCCTCTCCTTGATGCACACCGGACGGATCAACAGCTAGCTGTGGATGCATTCAGTCGAGTCGGTACGACGAGGTTTGGCGACCTACAGCCCGATCCAACCAGGCTTCCAGCTGGTCGTCGGGGACATCGACTGAATCAACCGTGGCAGATCCTGACCTCTAGTATGAGTTAGATTTTGTCGTGCGAAGGCTCCCGAGTATGGGTACCGACCAGATCGTTCACGACTTCGAGGCACCGTGTGTATTTCGGATGCGTCACGGGTTTTGGAGAAAATGGCGGGGGTTCCTCTTCCTCGACCAGGTATCTTAGATCCTCGCTCAAAAGCATAACGATGTGCTAAATGCGACCAGAAGATGCGATCGAAAGTCTAGCGCGTGTGTCGAAGTCCGTATTATCTTTTGCGATCGCGGTCGAGATTGAGAAGGAGATGCCTCGCGCCGGCCAAGAAGAGAATTCGACCGGGCCGGGAAGGGCTGACGCTGAGGCGGGGCTTGCTCCGCCGCTCGCGCTCGGCTTCGAATCGCTTTTTCTCGACGAAGCCGACAGCCGCTCCGACCATCGACACCCGTAGACGCAGCACAAGAAAGGCAGCCGAGCGACCAATTCCCGGCCAAATGATGCGCGGCGGGATGACATCGTGAGAGCAGCGCCGGCGCGTCAACGATTCCATGACGCGCTAGTCCGATTGGGCTGGCCCTCAAACTTCGGGGGGCACGCCTACGACCTCCAACCTCGACCTCCACAGCTCACTAGCTCTCACACACCTCATCCGCAATTCAACAATGCCGAAGGTTGCACGCGCAAGCATCTGGGGTCCTTCGAGCGGGGAGACCATCACTCAGAACCAACCACATACGGATCGTCACGCCTGCTGAATTGCGACTCGTTACCCATTCTCTGATGCGAACCAGCATCAGACGCGACGCGCCGCTCGGGGTATCAACATGCAGTTGCTATACGACAGACCTCTTCTGCTCAGCCTGCTGACCTTCTTCCTTGCTCAGTGCACCTCAACAATATGTCGTGCGCGCAGAGCAGCAGTCCGTTTAACCCTTCAGTCGCCCACTTTGGATTGTGGGTTGGACTTGCCATAGCCTCGCCTAAATCACTTCAAGATGCCGTCTCTGAGCCAGTTTATCGTAGCAGGGCTGGTCATTGCGGTATGCATCACGCGCTCTCCGCATGGGCATGTCACTAATTCTATCCACAGCTTCTCTACCGCATCTGGCGCACCTTCTACTGCATATGCCTCTCTCCACTCCGCTCGTACCCCGGCCCCAAACTCTGGGCATGCTCGAGGTTCCCCCTTCAGAGCGCGCTGATTGGCGGACGTGGCCACCTACGCATGTTAGAGCTGCACAAGCAGTATGGTCCGGTAGTCCGCATCGCGCCAGACACCCTGGCGTTCTTCACGGGGCAGTCCTTCTTGGATATATACCAAAGGACTGGTTCACGGGCGTTCAAAAAGAACAGGATCCATTACACTCCACCTCCTAACGGCGTCGACAATCTCGTTACAGCCCTTGACGATCAAAATCATGCGCGTCAGCGGAAGTTGTGGGCCCCGGGGTTTACGGGAGAAGCACTCAAGATGCAGGAACCACTGGTAAGTAGTACGCCAGCATGTCTTCATTCTGGCTTTGGAAGATCCTCAGGGAAGCCTGCAACGGATGAAGGTCGAAGACACTCCAGTGTTGGGACTGATCTCACATGATGCTAAGAGGTTGATGATTTGTATTCTGATGCTCGCAGGTGATGCACTATGTCGACGCGCTCATGCAGCGCTTAGACACCTTATCCAGCTCAGGACCCGTCAGCATCAACGACTGGTTTAACTCAACCATCTTCGATATAGCTGGCGCATTGATCTTCGGGGAGGACTTCGCATGCTTATCCGAAGGCCGACTTCATCCATGGATCGGTCTGTTGTTTATCTCTATCAAGACCTTGGTCTACACATTCGCCGTCAAGTCGTATCCCGAACTCGAATGGCTGTTGATGAAGATGGTGCCCCGAAGCCTGCTTCGGAAGCAGATGCATCACTTCAACCTCACCGCTGCCAAGGTCGACCGACGAATCGCCATGGGCGCCGAGAAACCGGATTTGATGTCTGGGGTGCTGAAGAATGGCTTTAGCGAAAAACATGGACAAAAGCGCCCGCAGAAAGAGGACGTCTTGAGCAGGGATGAACTCCATGCGAATGCGTATATGTAAGCCTGCATGGCTTCAGCGTCTTATGCGGCAGCACCTGATTGCAAGCAGCGTCCTTATTGCTGGAGCCGAAACCACCGCAACTGCTCTCTGTGGTATTGTATTCTTCTTGTGCAATTCTCCCATCGCGATGCAAACACTTGTCTCCGAAGTTCATTCCGCGTTCGCTAGCGAAGGCGATATCACCTTCCAATCTACCAGCAAATTATCGTACTTGAACGCGGTTATTGAAGAAGGGCTACGCCTCTATCCCCCTGTTGCGTCCGGCCTGAGTCGGCTTCCCCCTCCCGGAGGAGCATATGTCGATGGTCATTTTGTTCCAGAAGGCGTAAGATTGCATGCTGTTAAAGTCCCTATTTCCCTAACAACCAGTAGACGAACGTTTACACTCACCACTACGCCACCTACCGCTCACCTAGCAACTTCACCCTCCCTGATGACTTCATCCCGGAGCGCTGGCTCGGCACCGATAAGCGTTTTGCGAATGATAAGCTGGATGCCGTACACGCATTCAGTCTTGGTCCACGAGGCTGCATAGGCAAGAAGTACGCCCGTTCCCTCTCCACTTCGTTAATTCGAATGGACTAACAGTTCAGCCTTGCATACGCGGAGATGCGGCTCGTGCTCGCAAAGTTGTTTTTCCTTTTTACCATTCAGCTGACACCTGGGTTCGACAACTGGATTGACCAAAACGTCTACTTTTTTTGGGAGAAGAGAAATCTGCCGGTTAACCTGAGGCAGAGAGTCCTCGACATTCCGTCCTCTCAGAATTAAGACCACAGCTCGATATTACGAGTCTCTTTTCCGCGCTCCCCTCAAATTCGGCATCTCGCTGTATCGCTCCGGCTTCCCCTCGTTTGTTCCTGAGGTTCTTGGGGTTGTGATTGATTATTCATGGTACTCTCTCAAGCAATGAAGCTATAAAATCCTCCAAGATGAGCTTTCTCATGGATTCTGCTGCTTACTTTCGATCTATTATCCATCCATCTCTTCCCCCACTGTTTCTGCTTTTTCCCCTCGTCTAGAAGGACCGTTCCGCGGTTGCAAGCTCTATGCGAGGCCCAACACGCGATTGCAGGGCGCATGACTTGATTCGCTCCTGTTGCGCGCCAGCGCGTGTACGGCAGGACGCAATGTCTACTCGAAATGGGACTCCTCAAGCGAGCCAGCGCAATCGGTGAGAAAGTGGTCAGCGCCCTGCGCGTCTTTGCTCTTCTGTCCGGCCTGCAAGCCGCCGATCGCCACTTCGTGCAACATTCATATCCGTCAACCCCACCATCAAATCTGCACTCCTTAAAACTCTGCACACTCGGTCGCCTATCGATCGCGAGCGCAAATCCACGGTTCAAATTCACTTACGCCGCATTAGGCGCCAAAGTTCCAGAATGTGAGCACTAACCCAAACTCGCACATGGCGCTCATTCGGCAACCAGTACCCAAACTTCCGGTATTTGGGCAAAAACACATGCTCAAGAGGAGTACTCGACGGGAGCTGATCACCTAAGCGGGGCGCAATAAATATGGGACGATTATCAACCTGTAGCGAGATGCAGAAACATCTATCCGACGCCTCTCATTCGACGACTTGTCGCACGAGTTTTCGGAGACGGGTGTGGGGATGCCAACGCTGAACCACTATGCAGGTATAAGTACAAAGCGCACGTAAGCTGATGTCGATGTCTGCCGTAGCTGCGAATTCCTCCTCGAACCAGTAACGTTCGCATTTCTTTTCCTTGTGCCTATCTCTACCTGAGTTCACCCCCGCACCCATCGAAGCTCTATCTACGCACATCCCTCAATAAAACAACATGGCGCCGCAAATCCAATCCCCGCTTCTACCCCCAGGATCCCTCGTCCTCGTTACCGCCGCAAACGGCTTCATCGCCTCGCACATAGTCGACCAACTCCTCCTCTACGGTTACGCCGTGCGCGGCACCGTGCGCTCCCTCGCCCGCAGCTCCTGGATGAAACCGCTGTTCCAAAAGCGGCATCCAAACGGCTCCCTCGACATCGTCGAAGTCCCAGACATCAGCGTCCCCGGCTGCTACGACGATGCCATGAAAGGCGCATCCGCGGTAATTCACACCGCAGGCAGCACCTCGATGTCCGGGGACCCCAACGTCGTCCAGGAATCCATCGCCGCGAATTTAAACGCGCTCGAGGCTGCGGCGAAAGCTAACAAAAACGGCGAAAAGATCCGCCGCTTCGTGCTGACGAGTTCGAGCTGGGCGGTTACGTATCCGAAGCCCAACACACCTAGGGAGCTTACCTACGATACGTATGACACGAGCGCGGAGGAAGCCCTCGCAGACCCGAATACGCCGAAAGAGGCCGTGGGACTCATGGTGTACGTCGTTAGTAAGACGAAGGGCGAGCAGGAGAGCTGGAAGTGGGTGCGCGAGCATCCAGACTGCGGCTTCGTGCTCAACAGCGTCATGCCGAGTACCTGCATCGGCCCCGTTCTCGCGCCGACGGAGCAGCCTTATCCCACGACTGCCGGCTTCTTGCGCTCGCTCTGGGAGGGCAAGAACGCAGAGCTTTTCGACTGGTTGGAGCCGCACTGGTATGTGGATGTTCGGGATGCGGCGCGTTTGCATGTCGCGGGTGCGGTTCTAGACGGTGTCGAGGGCCAGAGGGACTTTGGGTTTGCGGAGACGTTTACGTGGCAGAGGGTGGCGCATGCGTTGGAGAAGGAGATGGGGAAGAAGGTACCGATTATGCCGAAGGACAAGGGGGAGGAAATGAGTAGGGTGCCGCAGGAGAGGAGTGTGAACATGTTGAAGGGCTTGGGCCTTAAGGGGTGGGAGAATTTTGAGGAGAGCGTGGCGTTGAATATTAGGAGTTTCTATCCGAAGGAGTAAGCGATATGCAGGAGAAGCCGGAGTATGGAGATGCGCAGAAGTTTTGGAAGGTGCGGCCGGCCGTGCGTATTGATCGAAGTATATGTAACTACGGAGATTACATTCAGCAATCCTTTCCCTCTAAGTACACCACTATCCCATATCGCCAGACTACTTTTGAAAGAAAAGGTTCGTAATCTTCACCAACACAGCGTCGAAAAGTCCGAAATGGCATCCCGGACCTCGAGAGCGCGATTGAGGGTACCTCTTCCCGGAGGGACTTCACAGCTCTATTCGTTTGCTGATATACCGAAGATGTCGATTCGAATTATTCCACCGCATCGTACGTCATCAGTCTTCTGGTGGTGGCGTAGCCTTTATTAAATGGCCAAAGTCTCTATCCGGGATGTAATTCGGCAAGGAACTCAATGGCCTTGGAACTGGAGACTGCGGCGGAGACTCGGCTCTCAAAACTATTGATTCTAGCTGTGCGCCTTTATCTGTGTCGAGCGTTGCCAGTCGTTCTGCTAATATCGCGGCTGCTGGGCGATGGTGTGGGTCGATCGTTAACAATGAGCGAGGGACACCGACTAGTTGTCGCAGCTTGTCTACAGTTCGAGCCAACAACTCCACGATCTTCGCCTGAACCACTTCTTGTAGTACTGCCTATGCCGAGCCACCGTCTTCCATACCCCCGTAGAAGAATCCCTCGTCTACTGGGCCGCCGGGGAAAACTTGGCCCATTCTTGCTTCACGGAATGCTTCCAGACCACGGTATCTCTCCAGGTACCATAAAAGCAGCTCTAAGTACACGCATCCGAAAGACAACAAGTGACAGAACGGCCCTTATCTACATGTTTGCATGTTTCCACGCTCGAAATGAGCATCTGTAATATGTTAGCCACTGCATAGTCGATTGTCTAGAGGCGCCTTACTTCGTGCGGCTGCGCCAATTCTAGCGTCGCAAAGGTTGAAGTCCATTAGGCGCAGCTGCGCACGCTCGTCTTCCACGAGATTTTGGATGCCGACGCGCTCCTGGAGGCTCTTGCGGCACGCCTCGGCGGCATCGCAGATCTTGAACATGGCTGGTTCTTGCTCAAGAAATGGCCGGGGTTATACATCGGTTTCTCGGGCAGGCAATTGCAACCTTCTGCGGGGTATTTGATGTAACTCAGCCTCACCACATCTTGGCCCAGCCAGCTCATCAGCTTCGGCCTTGTTCGAAGACGGCTTGCAGCACGGCACTCGCCGCAGTATCGCACATTGAGAAGGCCTTCCACACTCGACAATACAACATACGCGCAAGACACGGCCGCGCCGCCAACGTACCTACTCTCCTCAAATCTCTACTTCAAGCGGGACGGCCCGATCACACTCGGCAGCACAATTGCGTATCCCTTCCGGCCCGGCCCCCTGTTAACAGCGGCGGACAGCGCTAGACTTCACCCACTTAGTGTGGCTGACCGGTCAAGACCACGTAGTGCTTCCTCATACAAATAAGGCTTAGACTTGCATACAGCGTCGGTACATGATAGGCTTGCATTATGCAGGTATGAATTCTGCCCGAGGCGGAAAGTAAGCAGCCCATCGTATAGGTATTTCAGCCTTCGATGCCCCACCTCAAGCATTCTCAGTTCACATCACATTTTCCCTCGTCCAATTCGAAGGGCGAAAGCATCTAATGTGTTGTGATGCCCCTTCGGATCGAAGTATTTGATCCCATACCTCAATCCGCAAACATGGACGCCGTGCATATGTCAGACGGGTTGGCGGGCAATGCGCAGGCGAGCAAGGCAGCAATGGCTGATGAAACCTCAACAGATCCCAGGTCCCTACAGGCCACCGTCGAGGACTATACAAGCGACAGTGGAGAGGACGCGACTGTTCTCGGAGACTTTTCGAAAGACCCTTCCAAACCATCGAATGTCTCGTGGAAATCTCCGGAGGTCACCAAATCGAAAGCACAAAGGTCCGAGGCCGCCACTCGTTCATCGCAAACTACGACAGCAGTGCCAACGGCAAGTGGTGTCACCTCTCGCAACACTGCCAAGGAAGTGAACACTGCTTCCAGACGGCCTCCGATTGAATCCGGCTACCGCGCCAGTAAACGTCTTATCACAATCTCACACGGAAGCAGTGATGATAGCAATGGAACTGAAGATGAACGAGAAAGTGATGAAGAGGCGGGTGAAGAATGGGATATTATTGAGGATGAAATCGAACCCGGGGATAGCGCGTCGAGACCACGTCAGAGACTACATGCTCCACGGCCTGCACCGAGAGCTTCCACTAAGACACCAACACAGAAAGGAGGAGCTCCACGTAAGCCCGCCACCTCGGGAAGAATTCGGAGGAGGGATCACGAGCCGTCACCGCAGAGGAGTCGACCACCGTCTTATCATACGGACCTTAGCTCCCAGTATGCTCCAGGACGTCCCTCAAACTGGTCATACCCACCGGGGTATGCGCCTACGCCTCCAATGATAAACCCCTTTTCACCTCCCGTTGCATCCCCCCCTAACGGCGGCTATGCACCTAGTGGATACGCACCTTCCATGCTGTCTGGAACCACGATGGTGCCATGGGGATATTGGCCTGCTCCAATGCAACGCCCTCCTACTCCACCCCCACGGAAATCTACACCAGCGCCGCCAGAACCATCGCCTGCTTCACTTCCACCGCCTCCACCTCCCCCAATGATGATGCCTCCTCCTCCTCCGCCTCCGGTAACCGAGCCAGAACCGACCACGGTGACCGACCCTATTGAGCTCGTTGAAACATTTCTAGCAGCGTTGAAGGAATCTAAGCAGAAGGATCTGTTAGATGCTGGTCGTATATTGACTTGGGTAAATCTAAAACTAGGGTAAGGCATCTTATAGCGTCTGAAACATGTTCAAACCGATCGACTCACTGGTTTAACAGCGTTAGCAATGAGTCTGCACCTGCAGCAAACATCGAATCGTACAGGATACATGACGATTTAGACGCATCAGAGAGTCATGCTCCCTCCAGTGAAATGTCAGAAGTATCGCCCTCAGCCCCACCTCAGTCCACATTGGACTCACCGGATTACAACGGTAGAATTCAAGGACAGATGGCTGAAGAAAGGAGCACCGTTGGCTTCTTGACAGAGCCAAATGTAAGCTCCACACGAAGCTTATACTCGGATAACACGGTCCGTCCTTATCAATTACGGAATCGCTCAAATATGGGAGACACGACAACTGTACACGATCGTGTAAATACAGCGCACGAATCGAAACATAGCCACGCCAGAGGATATTCTTCTGAAAGAACACCAGAGACCTTCTCCGTTGAAAACCAAGTACTAGAACAGATTGACATGTTACGCCAAGATGTAACATCTCTCCATCAAAGATTGGTGAGTGGTCCAGAATTTCGCTTGGTCTTATCATGCATTCTAGGAATAGACCAGCTAACTCTACAATAGAACCAGAAAGAATCACCTTGGATGGGATCCACGATATCTTCGGCCTGGGGGCACTGGAAGAAGCTTTTCCGCAAGGCTCCGCCGCCAGGAACCCAACGAATAGAATGGATCTGTGTTAGTTGCTCTTTCGGATCAGTATACTCAAGCTGACCATGCACAGGAGTGTGGCGAGGAGCGCTTTGCTGACTTGCCGATCACGAACACCACAGAGCTTGAGGAGATGCGAGCTTTTTTGATGAGGCCAGCACCTGCGATTAGAACAGTGCCACACGGCTCTTCCAATCCGCCCGACCTCGAGTCTGGAACCATCCATTCTAATCTATCTTCATCCCAGTCTACATCCAATAGCTTAAGCCCTAACGGGAATGCAAGCTCTCCTACGTCGGGGTCTAGCAGTACCTATATCGGGTCTGGCAGCTCGCAAAGCTTCTCTTCCAAGCCAGGTAGTACCACCGTGGGGACGAAGTACCTCGAACTCTGTGTCAACGTCGGCGCGTACGAGACAAAATTAGCCGAGATCAAAATCATTACCGACAGCGCGAACAGTTCGACCATATGTACAGACGGACTTCTTTTCCGAAAGATCTACGATCACTACTTTGCCTTCCGAGGGCACACATGGCGTCGCTTACTCTACAGACCTGCCGGCATCAAATTCGTACACTTTGGCGTCGAATCTGGCCATCGCGTTGACTTGTTCCCGGATGAACCCTTGCCTCCCGAGGATGTGATTGCAGCAAAACAGTGGGAGTATAGCCCGCCACCAATTGATTCGCGTACATTTTTGCACTACTTCTGGAATCACAAGAAACATTCGAGCGCGCGATACGTTGGAAGACTCCCAAAGAAACTTGGCGAGAGTTTGCTTTCGTGTTTAAGAGAAGAGGAGCAGCGCGAGGGGTGGGGCATACATATCATGGAAGGGCCAAACAAGCCTGCGATATGTTTCGCTTTGCTCATTGTGTTGGTACTTAGCTTCATCACTGCAGTTGTGTACGATGTGATCGTGAAGGCAAGGGATAGTGGGTTTGGTATTGGACAATGGATGGTGGCTGCTTTGACTGTCGCATTGTCAACGCTGTACTTCAGCCTCGAGGACGAGGTCACTACCAGTTTCGATTAGTCGTGCAATAGTGGATAGTCGTCACGAATCGGTAGCTTATGGCGTGGTGGAGTGCCACAGCTTGGACCCTTCTCGCGCTTTCTGCCAACCCCTTAGTCAGCAGACTTGGCTCTCACATGCACGTCATACTTCGACTGCCACCCGAGCGCTTTTATTCGGACCCCATCTCGTCCACTCTTCAACCCGCATCTCAACGACGGTGACGACAATGGCTTTCATCCTCCGGCGGCCCTTCGCCCTCACGGCCACGCTGCGAACGACGGCACCCAAATCCGCGCAGTCCGTGACGTTGCGCGCTTTCCACAACACGCCACTCAAGCCGCAACCCAACTTCTTCTCGCCGAAAACGCCCTCAATCTCTACCTCACAGAATGTCCTTCGCTTCCGAACGACCTTCCGCCGATCGTACCAGCAGGCCGCATACAACCCGGTGTCACACGGCGACCTGCGCCAGCGGCTGATCTATGGTGCCGGAATCTTCGGCGCAACGCTTCTGGGCATCAACTTCATCTTCAACCGCGAGACTCGCGAGGATGGCGGCATGCCGGACTTCGAACGGCGATATCTCAATGATACCTTCATGCACACTGGTCTCGGCATCGGTATCATTGGTATGGCTGCACGCGCGCTGCACATGAATGGATGGAGCTTCCGCCTCATGAGTGCAAACCCGTGGCTTGTCCTCGGGGTCGGACTTGTTGGCAGCATCGGTACCATGTATGGAACTATGGCTACACGACCGGAGAAGTATGTTTCGGTGTTTTTTGTCTGCGGTGAAGGAAAGGGAAGCTAACAAAGTGTAGCTACGTGCAGAAATATGCCCTCTGGACCGCCTTCAACGTCACTCAGGCCATGCTCCTTTCGCCGCTATTCTTTATGCACCCGGCCATCCTCGCGCGCGCAGGTCTCTATACCGCCGGAATGATGGGCTCTATTGCCTTCGTCGGTGCGACCGCCAAGCAGGAGAAGTACCTCTACCTCGGTGGACCTCTCCTCGCCGGCGTTGCTATCGTCGCGCTGTCTGGCCTCGCACCCCTCGTCGTCCCCGCCACTGCGGCTCGAACGCTCATGTGGACCGAGAACATTTGGCTATATGGTGGACTGGCTGTCTTCGGTGGCTTCACGCTGTACGACGTGCAGAAGGTGCTTCACCACGCGCGCATGGCTGAGCGCGGCATGATCCCCAAGGATGCCGTCAACGAGTCCATCTCACTTGAGTTGGACTTCCTCAACATCTTCATCCGGATGGTGCAGATTCTAGCTATGAGTCAGAACCGAAGGAAATAAACTCGGATGCGGGTGGGGGTTGGATATAGAGGTACGAGACGCGTGATATGGGGGATTATTGAGAATTCTTAACGGCGTTTGAAGCACTTGTGGCAGCTGCGACTTGCCCTAGGCTCATGACCATGGTATATCCCTAGGTCATCATTTTTGACGTGTACGATACTCTCCTCTCTTGAATCAATCAAGATTGAATGTCAATTCGAATTGCACAAGCAGCACTTTGCCTTCTTGCTCATCTCTTCTTCCGCTGGGTTTCCTCGCCATCATTTTAGCTATCTGCTCTGAGCTTCGCTCTATTAGACCTTACCGCTGTGGCCGCTCCTTGGTGCCTTCCAAATCCTCGGTCTCGTTCTACATACACGCATGACTCGCACATGCGGGAGGGGAAGGGACCGACCCATAAGGGTAGCCATGGAGCTCCCAGCAATCCAGGATCCGCAACAGACCAAGCCTTGCTTGAACTTCGGTCCTTCTATTGCGCGTTCGCTGGGGGTGGTGCGAAAAGGAACATTTGTGTACCAGTATGCGACCCTCGTCCGCCCAGAGGGTGAGGCTTGTCGCAGCTGAAAGTCGACATAGCAAACGGGCCGATTTATACGAGAAGACGTGCATAGCCGCGCAAACGAGACGGAGGTCTGCCGAGCGTGGAAAATTGAAGCCCGGAGAGTAAGTGATAAGAAGGGATACATTCTGTATGTCAACTTCCGTCCTATCTACAAATTCTCATCTACAGACTAACGCTACCTCGTTGTGAGCCGTTGATCTTCCATCTCTCTTCTACGTTCCACCTAAAACGGGCTCATCTTGACCTTGACTTTGTGCGGCCACACGAACCACTGCTTATGCAGCTCCCACTCCTGGCTCGGGTCCTCGAGATCAATCTACACATCACCATTAGCGTATTTATCGCATCTCGCGAAGAAGAATAACATACCTTGTACTTCCCAAACAAGGTTGCCGTGACCTTGGTTAATTCAACCAGCGCCAGTGGACGTCCCAGACATATTCGGTTCCCGTTGCCGAAACTTAGGTCTGCGTCTTTCATTCGCTTGGTTCGCACCTCGAAGGCCGATTTGTCCTCCTTCGAACCCTGAAGCCAGCGTTCCGGCATGAAGGCGTCGACGTTGTCACCGAAGACATCGGCATTCCGGTGGATGACCCAGGGGTTCATGCCGACGATGGTACCGGGCGGGAGCGTCACGCCGTTGGAGAGTGTGAGGCCGGACTGGGGCACAACGCGCTCGAGGATGTGGCCGACGACAGGGTGGATACGCAAGCCCTCTTTGATGCAAGCGTCGAGATAAGGGAGGGATTCCAGCGCCGTGTAGCTAGGAGGATAGTTCAGGGAGGCAGCATGGAGCTCCTTGACCAGCTTCTCCTTAACCTCTGGATTCTTCAAGATGTGGTAGAAGATAGCTTTCATGACGATACCCGTAGTGTCAGCGCCGCCGAGGATATTAATAATGAGATAGCCAATGACTTCGCTATCGGTGACGAGATCCGGATACTCCTGTTTCGCCTGCAGAAAGCCGTTCATGAAGTCCTTCTTGTCTTTGAATTGTTCCATGTGCTGCATGCGCTCCATGAAACGCTCGACGCAGAAGCCGGCGGCGATGGAGAAGTCGGGGAACTTGATGGGCAGGTAGGGATTCTTGCCGAGGAGCTTGTCGAGCTGGGGAATTTGGCCAATCTGCAGGGTAGATTAACAGTTCATTCTTGGGGAAAGCGAACGCTCGCTAGGGTTTGGAAGACGTACCACGGAGAAGTACCGCATCACCTTCTCCGCACTGTCGAGTATATTCCCAACATCCTTCCCCTGCTCCATGAACCCCATACGCTTGCTGAACGTCATGTCTCCCAAGAAATCCCACGTGAAATACGAGATCCAATCCGCGATATCGCACGTCTTGCCCTTGTTCTCGCCCTCCATGAAGCGCTGCTCCAACTCATGGCAGAACACGCGCATGGTGTTGTTCATGAGCGGTTCCAGGTCCTGGGCCGCTTGGAGGGAGTAGAGCTTCTGGACGGGCTTGATGGTTTTAGCGTGAAATTCATTGCTACGGGTGCTGAAGAGGTTTTGCAGGATGTGGCCGTCTTGGAGGGCGTCGTTTATGGAGTAGTAGTCGCTCTACCGGACTGTCAGCATCTATCCATAGACTGAGTAGGTAGGTGGGCTTACTTACCTTCAGAAACGTGCCTCGTGTGGAGTAGATTGTCTTGATCAGACTGGGATCCGCGACACTGACAGTCTTGGGACCAATGGCAACGGCGTCTCCATACTTTGCGTGAAGCTCCTTCTGCGTCTCAATGTGCGTTTGGCCGTAGTGATTAAAAAACCGCCACAGGTCCGAGAACTTGGCCAGGAAAGGGCCTGGTAGCTTCTTGAGTGGGGATCTCAAGTACGCAAGTAGATACTGTGTAAGTAGCACGATGGCGCCCAGGCCGAAGACCTTTACGAGCAGGGTAGCTAACGCCATTGTGATCCAAAGCTGTGGTGTAACAGCAGATGGAGGAAGATTTGAGGAAAAGTTGAGCTGTAGGATCCCGACGCCCTGGGTCGTGGAGAAAGTGACGACGGGCTGCCTCACAAGCAAAGCAAAGAGACCAACGGGAAAGCACAGGCTGCAAAGAAACGAACGCGGCAAATGAGAGTAAACGCGCGCGGCGCACATAAATTGGCCAGCTTCAGCCTTCAGGTATACCCGAGGAGTCTCCCCTCGCAAGACAAGGTCGTACGAGCGTACATAGATAGGATGCACGTTCTTGAACAGGGTCTGCGCACGTTCACGAAGGACTTGAGGCTCGTCTCTGATTGGATTCGGCGAGCGTTCATTTGATGAAGATGCGTCCGCGGTCAGAAATCCAGCAGGTGGTGGGGCGGAAGGCCAATCACTGACGGATGCGGGAGAGTGAGTTGCTCGTGCTACAGGTTCCGGCATGCTGGATCGATGTCAGCTAGTGGCCAGTGGCTGCTTCGGATACCTGTATGATCCATATGGGGTATGGCGTGATGTAGAAACGGTATTGGGGCGGCAGCCCCTGTGAACGTGCTGGCTAATGGGATGTGCCGTCCAAGACCCGCTGGGCGTAACAGCTTAGAAGGGTTCCATGTTACTTTTTCGCCCTGCATCTCAGAGCACTCGGTTGGTCTGGTTTCAATGTCCTGGTGTGCGCCGAAGCCATGTACGTCTTGCGAAGACGGCTGTACTAGTATCGGCGTCAAGACGGTGACACGGCATTCGGACAGAGGCGTGGACGGCCACGGCCTGGACGCTCTGCGATGATTGCTGGATGGAGGAAGTGATTGAAGGTGCCAGGCAGGGAATGGGGGGACGGGAGGCAGCTGTGGCCCGATTGGGCGGCCTCGCTCTGGTGATGGCTGACAGGGATCGGGCCCAACAAGCGTCAAGCGCGAGTCGAAACGACAACTCCAGACCCGCTGCCCCGCCGGCCACTATCACCCCGGCCCGCACCCGGTTCCATTGCGGGCTCAAGCTTGTTCTTAGGTTGGATACCGATATGTCCCTGGGCCAAAGTGCTCCAGAAACTTGGCAGCGGACACCCTCTGGACAAGCTTCTCGTTGGTTTACGTCACCCCAGGAAATGGCGGCTCAATGCACCCCTCATGAATCTAGCAAGGTATCTTCTCGAGCGGGGACCCCACGCAAATACTCTGACGAGGCCATGGAACGAGGCGTGCTGACGACAACTTCATTGGGCGCCGGTGAAACCTTCTAAGACGCCTCACAAGACGGCGGATTCGCGTCGCTCTGTCACTCTTATCAAGTACCGATGCCGAGAAAGGGCACCTGCATTGACATTGGCTCTGGAACCGATATAGGCCCGGACACGGAGACGGGACGATGTGACGGCACTCGGGTAAGCAAACACGAGACGTCGTCGTTTGCACTTAATATTGTTGCCAGTTTCTTCCAGGCCCCGTCTGAGTCTCTGATTGCTCTTGTTTCTCTGAAGAGAAAAGCCACCAGAACGAAGAGATCAGGTAGAGCAGCCCGGGCTCAGCTCTACTACCTATCCAAGCACAAATGGCTCCCCTGTGGTGCCAGGATTGGCAGGGGAAACTCTTCCTATATCCGAGAGCTAGCTGCAAGCGTCCAAGAGTTCATCCCAAGTGCATTGACATTCACCGCCTGGTGATGGGTTTGCGTTAGCGCCACGGCTCCGTTTGACATAGTGCCAGGAACAAGGATAGCGATCTTTACCCCATGTCAAACGCTGCGCCCAGGAGCGTCCCAGCTCTGGCAGCTCGAGCCTCACATACAGTCGTAAAGGAGAAGAAGAAAATAGGATTCAATGTTTGCGGCACCTTACCAAGCATTCGTGGCTTCACGGCACTTCTCTCTTCCTAAACTCTCCGTCACAAACGGCGATTGACCCCACACCAGCAGTCCTTTTGTGACAAGGTGCAAGGGCACAGGTCGATCACAGTGCTAGGATGCTTTACTTATCCACGGACTGTGCTTAGTTCTATATGATGCTTGCCATCCGTCGTTAAACTTTCACACCCCTCGTCGTGACGACCGCTGAAGAGGAGGCTTCAATCCGTCTTGTTTCCTTTCGAAGGGGAGAGAGTTTGGAGTGCAGCGGCTTGCTTGATTGACATCTCCGCCTTCTTTCCGCCTTCTTCCCCATCTCGCTGTCCCCTTTTTGTTCTCCTCGTCGCCCTATTCGCTCCGTTCGGGCTTGCTATTGTTCGTTGGCGAGCAGTGCCTCAGAGGTCGTCATCTATCGACTACCGATTAAGGCTGCTGGCGTCCCTCAATCTCAAAAGCCGACGGAGAAGAGCTGTTGTAGAAGATTTCGAGAAGAGCTCCAGAAGGAGTCATCGCAGCCAACATGGCCGTTCAAGACTTCGCTGGTATCCTCAACGGGGTCATGTGGACTCAGGTCGTTCTAGCTCTCATCTTCATCGCACTGCGAATGTATACGCGGTACTTCATCATCAACAGCATTGGGTGGGACGACATTGTCATGGTCATCAATCTGGTAAGTCAATTGCTCAAAACCCCTCTCTAGCTGCAAGCTTTCGATCAATCTGGATTGCCGTTTCCTTGAACAACACTCCCGTCCCCCAAAAGGTTGCTTATCAGCCAAACTAACACCCTCAGATTACGTTCATCGGCTACGTAGCATGCATCTCTGTCGGCATAACCTACGGCATCGGCAGGAAATATGCGACAGTCTCCCCAGCTTCCTACTCAAAAGCCATCATGTGGGAAGCAATCGGCCAAGGAATCTGCATCATGGGCATTGCCGCATCGAAGTCCTCCGTCGCGCTCTTCCTTCTGCGCATCGTGCTGCTAAAATGGCATAAGGCTATTCTGTGGTTCTGCATCGTCAGCACTACCCTCATGTGCACCATCACGACAACTTTGTTGTTCTTACAGTGTCGGCCGGCGGCGTTCTTGTGGGACCATACTATTGAGGGCGGTGTCTGCTGGTTGGATTTTACGTCAGTGGGTTTGACTATGGGCGGTAAGCGCGCGACAGTTGAAGTGGAACGAAACGCGGTTGCTAACCCAGCTACAGCATGGTCCGCAGCTATGGACTTCGTCCTCGCAATTCTCCCCTGGCATGTCGTGCTGGGCTTGAACATGAAGCGCAAAGAGAAGCTCACCGTAGCCTTTGGCCTCTCACTCGGTATCTTGTACGTATTCCTTTCCCGTACTCCCCACTCCCCACATCCTGACCTTAGCCAGCGCCGGCATCTGCTCCATAATCCGCACCTACGAGCTCCAAACCCTCTCCTCCGTCAATGAATACGTCTACGACACCGTCCCCATGCTCCTCTGGTCGTCAACCGAAGTCCTTATGACTATAATCTGCGCCTGCATCCCCGTCCTGCGACCTCTCTACGTGCGCATCGCGTACGGCTCGCGCGGCGACTCCTCCGGCGGGCGCTCCTACCCGCTCAACGAGTACTCCAAGAAAGGCAGTGCAGCTTTTGGTGGCGGCAGCGGCAAGGACAGCGCAAGTAAGATTTACATGGGGCCTGGCGCGAGCGTACTCCAGACGACTGTCAAGATGGGCAGTGAGAATGCTAGTGAGGAGAGTATATTGAGGGCGGATAAGAAGCATGGGTTGCCGATCCAGACTGTTGAGGAGGGGGTTGGGGGGATTAAGAGAACGGATGAAATTAGAGTTACGTCGAGTGCGGTGTGAGTGGTGGATTGTGTTGCGTTGTGGAGGACAGCGGAAGTGATGAGAGGCGTAAGAACACTGGGGTAATTCGTGGACACCTGTTCGGCAAGCAACAGCAACGATATACTTATGATTATATAGATAACATAATAGACCTAGATTGGCCTAACAGGCTTGCCCCAGCCCAAACAACCTAGAGAGACAGGCCTGCGCCCAACATCAATAGAACTAGTTTAATGCCCTTCAGGCATATTGCAATTCCGCTCTCGTCTTTTAGAGCTGTAGTCAACAGGCGACTGCCTCTACCATTCCGTTCTTTCACCTTCTTGATTGCGCACAGCCATCTTTGCGCTTCCCTATAACCCGCAAGTCACCCTTCTTTCGTGATGTCCGTCCGAGCTATGGCTGTCGAGGATGATCAAGGGTAGCTTTACGATTGAGCCCACCCGATTGCATCTATTCGAGTATAACAAACGGGAGAGAATCTAGGCTGTGAAGTGCGTATAAGCTCGATAATGGTCCAAAGCAGCCACGTGGAAAGCCATCAGCTAGGAAAAGCAGGCCCACCTGGGCACGAGAGCGTATGGCTCCTTCACTCGGACCGAAAGATACGTCAACTAACCCCACCGCAAACTTCCCTTGAAATGCTCTTCGGCGTTCAGAATGCGCATGCATTCTAACACACCAACCCTGTCGTCCGCATGATTCGCACAACACGATACGCGCTAATGATATGTAGCAATGCTACACTGTACCCCTGACACGACGAGTCCTATCCTTAGATCCATCTCCCGATGCTGGATTCACCAACACTTAGCCTAGTGGCCTTCAAAGTCCGTTGCGCATCATGAGAGTCAGACACGATTGCAGGTCCATTTCTTGAGCGGATAGCGGAGCATGTCAGACTACATCTAAGAGAGGCATACCAGAAATTGAAGATCGACACTGATATCATATTATAATTTTGAACACAGGGCGAAATATTCCTCGAAAATAGTACCGTGATATCAACCGTAAGCCACACCCTGAAACGCCATCAGGTCAGTAGACCGACCATAACTCCTGCACAGATGATATCTCTTTTTCCACAGACAGAAATCACAGCGGTTAGCCAACAAGACCGCCGTATTGCCATAGCCCTATCTTCATTCTCTAAATAGTCAATGTCCAGCGAAAAGCAGCTAGGAAACGCCCTCCATCCTATAGATTCAAGGATGGAGTGTTCCGCGAAGTGGATTCTGGTGAGTCAGTCGCAGCGACGCTAGGTAACCGGTGACTGTCTGTTCAGGCAGTCATGAGCTCTGACCGACGCCCTCAAGACCACTGCCATTGGGAAGACCAAAGCTATTCCTCCCATCTCCGACTGGAGTGCCGTCGCCGCCGTTCATCGGTCCGTTCATAGGTCCGTTCATTTGGCTACTCATTTGACTATTCATGGGCCCGCTCATCTGCCCGTTCATCTGGCCGCTCATCTGGCTATTCATTTGGTTGTTCATTTGGTTGTTCATTTGGCCGTTCATAGGTCCATTCATAGGTCCATTCATCGGCCCATTCATCGGTCCATTCATGGGCAAGCCGTTGTCCATGCCTGCTCCCATCGGACCAAGACTGGGGCCGAGCCGCGCGCTATCGTCCTCCTCGCCCATACCGTCGACGTCAGGCCAGAAGCGTTCTTCTAGCCAGCAGATCTGGCGGAAGATCTCCTCACACCGCATCATCTCTTCCTTGCCGTCTCGAGTCGTTGTAATGTTGGCCAATTCGTCAACGAGGGCGCGCGTGGCGTCTACAAACTTGCTGAAAGCGGGCGATGTCCAGTTAGGAATGAGTGCCTGATGGAGGGCAATGATATGCGAGTCGGAGCTTGGGGTGGAGAGTGAGGTGCTGAAAGAGGACGCGTATTGCCAGGCGGAGCGATAGCACTGCGAGGCGAGTCAGCGCAGTCCGCAACAGGGCCATATAGGAGTCGACTGCTTCCGGTGGACCATTATCTAGCTTGACGCAGACGGCTGGGCGAAGCAGAGCTCAATACCTGCTTCTGAATCCTGCTCAATATATGCTGCCAAGCAAGATGTGTCTCGTCGGAGCTGACGACGCCAGATGCTTGTTCACTTACATGCTCGGTCCCCCAAAGGACGACCATACCCTCGAGGAGCGAAGAACTCGAGCTGCTTGCGCTTACGAAGAGATCCAGCAGCGACCGCGTTATGGGAGTAGGGGGTTCCTGGCTTAGGGTAAGGCCGTATTTGGTGGCCGTGATCTCGAAGAACTGCATCTCCCGCCGCATGTTATTCAAGGCGGAAATGAGGAGGTCCATAGTCCTGTACATGGGGTGGAACTGCGAGTTCGAGGTTTGCGGCAGACGGATTTTGGCTAGTAATTGTCCCACGAAGCGTATGTAGCCTCGCGCATGGTGTCCATCCTGCACCAGCCATTGCGACAGCGGTCCCGGAGCCAACGAGCCGCAGCCCGCGTGGGAGAGAAAGGGTTGTTGTGTAGCTTGGGTAAACGGCGAGGAGCACACTGACAGGAGGTGGGCGGTCAGGGAGGGAGAGATGGCCGGCTGCATGTTAACGTGCGGCGCGATGGGCTGGCCGTCACGCGTGCGCTTCGTGTTCGGGCCACGACGGTGGACTTGGAGGTTCGGATTCGGATGCTGGCCGCTCAAGACACCGGAGCCTTGCGGCATGCTGGCGTCGACGCCCGCGGGCGTGCCATGTTGGTTCTGGGCGAGGTGCGCTTGAGCTTCTGGGGAGGCCAGGTACGCCTGGCACTCCTGCAGATGCTCGATCTGGCGCGTGGTGTTCTTCGCGCGCACGAAGCCGCAGTGCAGACATCGCACCTTGTTGCACTGGGGAGGTTAGTGACGGGGAGGATCGTAGAGATGGGTGCGTGTTGCGATGGAAAAGCGCGTGGCAGGCGGGCTCACCTTGGACGGCGTGTCCTGATCTTGGAACTCAGCGAAGGCGCGCCGGATGTCGGGATTTGCGTGGCGGCCCATTTCCGAGAGGGCGCGGAACTAGGCCGGGCACACTTGGGGGCAGGGAGGCGATGAGCGGGCGGGTTGAGAGATGATGCCCAAGCGTGTAAGGTAACTGTACTTTTGTGGGTGCCGGTTTTCATGTAACGCGGCGCGGAAAGGAACGAGGGGCCTCGATTGTCGGCTGACGTGCATGACTAAGGCGATGCGTGCCTTCCTGAGTCCCGAGCCCCCATCGCGCCTTCCTCGCTGGCAGGAGAATAAACAGATAAACAGAGCGTCGCCGGGCAGCAGCCACCCACTTCTTCTGCTTCTTCTGCTTCTTCGCTTCTCCCGCGGAGGCTTTTGCATCTCCGCCCGCATTGGCCGCGTTCTTTCGCGCGCCGAAATCTCACCCATCGAGCCTTAGTAACGGCATACGCTTGGCGGGATTCGAAACGTTTTCGCCCCGGCAGTACCTAAGGTAATAATCGTCGCTTCATCAGCAGTCGCCGTCAAATGCCGTCCTGCTCGCCCCGGCCGTCTATTCTCTTCTGGAGCAGCCGTGCTGCGTTGTCCGTCGAAGCTACCACAGTTTCCCTCAAGAATTCTCAAACCCATCAGCGAACAGTTGCATGCGCCATCTACGAAACCGTACCAGTGTGCAGCACACCAACTACATTTCACCTCTGATGTCAGCCCCTTCCATCTGCACATCATCTAATTCTCTTCCTCTCTTAGAGCGTAGCCGTCGCCGTCTCCACCCGCTACGCCATCTATCATGCCTTCGCCCGACGTCGCTGCCTTTTCATCACGTCAACAACGCCGTGAACCCCTCCAGAGGAGATGCTTTCATTATGGCATACGTGCAGCATCTGAACACCGAACCTTCCAAACACCGTAAGCCCAGCACGAGCGACAAGTCACACAAAGCTGATCGCCTGGGCGCGTGATCCCTCAAGTACTCCTCGCACCAATCTTCTTCCGAGCCTGCTGAACCGCCAAGCTGATCCGTCACGATGCAAATTAACTTAGGCACCGGTGACGCACCAAGATTCCGAACGAATCGAACCTCACATGCAGCGCACCGTCTCGAACAAAGACGCAGTACCCAAAGCTTGGTCGGTGCGGGGAAGATGGCCTCGCCGGAAAGAGCCGTTTGCATCTCACGAGCCTTATTCCCATCCGAGGAGCCCTCGTGAGCGGCAATTGTCGTGAGAATTGCGTGCCTACTTCAGAGGATGACGGTGATGCTTACTTTGAACTACGTCGGTTGCACCAAGGATGGAACACGACAACGGTACGTACTTGTTCCACGCCTTGTCTTCCAAAGCGCTGGACTTTGCATTCCAGGCTGCTTGACCATTTTGCATCATTACTCATGCTCGGCAGAATTGGCATGCTCACTTTCCCATGCGGTTTGAAGATCGCAGCCTCAAAAAGCAGGTCCCCCGCAAATACAGCCTTACGGCTCATCCGCCGAGGAATCTTTCAAGTTTTCCGGCTTCCTGCAAACGCTAAGATCTACAACACAAAGACCCTTTTCTTGAACGTGATGGCATCTTGTGGCTCCAGCCATCCGCCTTGGTTCTGCGCTGACGATCTCTGCCATCATCGTTCCGGGGTTGGGCCAGGCTTCGGCCAATCAGCTCGCCGTACCTGACCTAGCTAGCTAGCTGTCCTGCCTTCCCACGGGACACCCTGCACTGACCTGGATCCCCTTAATCCCCGCTTATACACGGTAGCGGCCATGTGAATCCCTTTCCGCGCCGCTGCGTCACTTACGGAAGTGCCAACACCGAGGTTGTGCAAAGCTCCGAGCAGACAGCAAAGATTTTCGTTGGAAGTGGCACATGATAGGTTGCTTTACAGCTTCAACCTTGACACCGCCTTCGGAGTGGGGCATAGCTTTGCTGGCAACTATGACTAGCCGTTGTTTACTCTATGATGATCCCCAGAAACATTCTCGTGACGGGGACGGCTGGAGCTCGTGGACTGATCTTTTAAAGCCGTTGATTCCTAGACTAAGTGCTTCGGCTACCTTTTGCTCCTAGCTTCAGTTACACAAAACGACGCGCTTGTCTCTTTCCGTGTAATCTTTGTGCTCTTGTAACGACCGGTAAGGTAGCGGAAGACAACAGTAACCTTCTGAAACGAACACCGAACACCATGTTGGGAAGCTGGAATAGTGTCATGGCCGTTGGCCTGCTCGTCCTGAGCACCAACGCGTCACCTCTGTAAGCTTCGCGGATTGTGTCTTGCCCACTGAATCGCTTCATGCTAACTCACCGGTAGCACGCCGCACAAGCGAGCCCCGATGTTCAACTACGGCGGCGAAAAGGTTCGCGGTGTGAACACCGGTGGATGGTTTGTGCTCGAGCCCTGGATAACACCAAGCTTGTTCGAAGGCAATGGTGCGGTCGATGAATATACCCTGACCCAGGAGCTGGGGAAGGATGCGGCACAAAGCACGCTGTCAAATCACTGGAACAGCTGGATCACGCAAGACGACTTCAACCAGATGGCGGCAGCTGGGTTGAACCACGTGAGGATTCCGCTCGGATACTGGAGCGTGATTCCCGTTGACGGCGAACCCTTCGTGCAAGGCGCGTACGAGGTGCTGGGCAAGGCACTGGATTGGGCCCAAGGTGCGGGCCTGAAGGTGATGATCGACCTGCACGGTGGTGAGTTTGGAAAACACCTTGCCTGGGTTCCTACCGCTAACAAGGTAACTAGCACCTGGCTCCCAGAACGGCTTCGACAATTCTGGACGCTATGGGTCAATTGCGTGGACCCAGGGCGACACTGTGGACCATACTATCAAGGTTCTGAACAAGATTCGCGACGACTATGCTTCGCACCCAGCCGTTTCTGCCATCGAACTGCTCAACGAGCCCATGGGCCCAAGTCTGAACATGGACACTGTTCGTCAGTTCTACATGGACGGCTGGGGCAACCTCAAGGACTCGGACGTCGCGGTTACCTTCCATGATGCCTTCGAGGGCGTTACAGCATGGGGCTCGTGGGGCTCCGGCATGTGGAATCTTCTGCTCGACACCCACCACTATGAAATATTCGACAACAGCCAGGTCTCACAGGACATCGGCGCACACATCGGCATGGCATGCGATTTCGGCAACCAAATGGCCAGCACCGGGAAGAACACCATCGCAGGAGAGTGGACGGGCGGCATCACCGACTGCGCCAAGTGGCTGAATGGTAAGAACAAAGGTGCGCGATACGACGGGACCTATAACGGCGCGAGTGCGACCGGTAGCTGTGCCGGCAAGTCAAGCGGCTCAGTTGCGGCCCTGTCGAGCGCTGACAAGAGCAATATTGGCAAGTTTATCGAGGCACAGCTCGACGCTTATGAGAAGGCGAGCGGTTGGATCTTTTGGACGTGGAAGACGGAGGGTGCGCCCGAATGGGATATGCAGGATCTGCTCGCCAACGGTTTGTTCCCGCAGCCGTTGACATCGCGAAAGTGTAAGTCTTACTGCGCGGCGGAGGATTGGTGGTCGGAGAGGGTTGCTAATGGTTCGCAGATCCCGGCCAGTGCGGCTAAGCATCCGCCTGGGCTCCAAGCTCATCGCATGTTGGCCGATGAGCTTGGCGTTGCTTCGCAGCTTTATCATCACACTTTGCGCTCGTCTCCTTTTACACTCGCTCTCCTCATGTGGCCTCCTCTTCTCTTCTTCCCTTCCCACTCGGTCCCCTTCACGCCAAGTAACGATTCGACGAATCTCCTTCGAGGATACCCCGTTGCGCTCGCTTCTGGTGCGCCCTCATACTCCGGGCCCGGCGACTACCCAGATCCACTTAGCTCAGCTCTTCTCTTTGCGCCGCATTGTCGCATGCTGGAACCACAATTTATCTGTACCAAAATCTTTCAGGCAGTCAAAAGGAGGAGCGAGCACAGTCCTTTTCTACTGTAACATAACAGGAATTGACTATAACGTTGCTTGTTGGAAATGAGCTCTCGTACGATGGGCTGGCTGGTGCTGTGCCGACGGGCTACGGAAAGCGGTGCCGGCGTGCCGCTTGGCTGTCCCCATCAGCTCGACTCGGCATGTCGTCGCCGTAATTTCGAACAAAAGCTGCGTGTGTGCGGCCCTGCGTCGCTGTGCGACGGCTTGCCCGAGCTGACTGGCTGTGAACACTTGCGGTGTGCCTGTGTGACGACGGGTGTGCAACGAAGGGTCCATCATATCGATTACAGCGGAGATCGGCCTTGTTTCGCGTGATCGACATGACGTGAATCTGGAGAAGCAACGTCGAACTTCTTCCTCCGCCGGCCCTGCGCTGCTTCTTCTTTACCGCCTCGCTTCTGGCCCCCCTCTTCCAGCGAAATGAAAGTGCGCCTCCGTCGCGCTCAGCGCAGAGTTGCGGCCAGGCGGCAGCCAGTCTCGCCGTGCTGACAGGAGAAATGCTACCTTCTCCTTGACCGTGGCGCGCCGTTATTGAAATCCGGTCAAGGCCGCCGCCTGGCCCAGCTATTCCAGGAAATTAGACGCGGCGGGCTGAGGGCCAATTTCCATTGAATGGGCGCGCCGTAGGCCGAATCCACGCTCCTGAGGCACGCCGAGGCCGTGAACACGAGCGAGCTTAATTAGCGGCGTGCGCGTCTGATTGGCCGGGCGTCCAGGGCCTAGCCCGCTGCGGCTAGACGTGTGTAGACGAGCGGGCGCCCGGGGGCCGTGATTGGGGTGCAGGCCCCAGCTACTGCAGGAACAGGCCTGGATGGCGCGAGACGAGATTGGACGCGGGGTCCAGCCTCGAGCGATGGCCCTGCCTGCACCCTAGCCGAAATCAATATAATCCACCCCGACCAGCTCTGCCTCCTCGCTTCTCTCTCTTCTCTCTCACCTCTGCGCCGCTCCTAGTCTACTCAGCACCGCCTGCAGGCCCTCCCTCCGAAGACCTCGTTCTTCAGCCGCTCTTTGCACCAGTCACTCTTTACTGCCGCTCGTTCCATCCTATATAACAACGCCCTCACGCTCTACCCAGCTACCTAACAGCTAATACCCTAATTCGAGTAACTCCGTCGCCATGTTCACCAAGCTTTCTGCCCTCGCCCTCTTCGCCGGCATTGCTGCCGCTATCCACACGCCCGTCGGCGACCCTGAGGGCAACCCCATCACTCGTCCGCTGCTCGAGGTACGTCGATTCACCCTTGCGCGAATCGCAATACTGCGCGCGTTGCGCAAATGAAACGAAACACAGCTCTAACCTCCATCCCAGGTTGTCCCGGCCTGCAAGCCCTTCACCATCGAGTGGGACCCGACCACCACCAACACCGTCTCCCTCCAGCTCCTCAAGGGCCCCTCCACCAACGCCGTTCCCTTCAGCATCATCGTCGAGGGCATCGAGAACAGCGGCAGCTTCGTCTGGACTCCTTCCGGCGATCTCGAGCCCACCGCCGATGCGACGGGCTATGGCATCCAGCTGATCGACGACATCACCGGCCAGTACCAGTACTCGACTCAGTTCGGTATCTCCACCGACGACTGCGAGGTCGTTCCCTCCAGCACTCCGTCCGGCTACCCGACCGTCACTCCGTCTGAGACCAAGACTCCTTCCTCAAGCGCCTACCCCACCGCCCCGGCCAACAGCACCACTTTCTGCACCACCACCACTAAGTACGTCCCGGTCCCGACTGGCACCGGCCATGCCAACTCCACCGTCGTGTACCCCACCAAGAGCATGACTATCCCCGAGTCGCTCAAGACCACGGCTACTGCTGGCACCCCGACCGGCGGTGCTCCCTCGGGCACTTCGACCGGCCCCCCAGAGTCCACCGGCGCTGCCTCCGCTCTCAAGGCCGGCTTCGGTCTTGCGGGCGCCGTCGCCGCCGCTGTCTTCATGCTGTAAGCATCCTACTACCTTCTCGAAGCGCGAATTCTTTCGTTCTCTCTTTGGGTACCGGTATTTGGGATCTTCTATTACGCATGCATGACTTCGTTTCTTGAGACGGGATGGTGTTAATTGTCTGCGATACCACCATTTGCTTTCTGCGCTTCTTGTGTTTACTTGGTGGACGAGAGGAAGCGGTGCGAGAGGTTCTTGCATATGCATGGCATCGGCGGTGTACAACAAAATTTTACCTGGTGACATGGTATGGTAATGAGCGAGTCTGGTTGGATCTGAATGAGATCGATATATACCCCTTATCTTTTGCCGCTTCCTCAAAGCATCTATCCGTGACGTCTCCTTTTCTCTGTTAAAACATGACATTTCCACTCCCAGCATATCAGACCTCAGTCGAGGCGCGCTTAGTCTACCACACTTCCAAGCCCATGCATCCTGCCCCACATGAATCGTACGGCTCGACGTCGACCAACCAACCACCTAATTCCCCACAAACGTGGTGCCATGTCCTTCCCATGTTGTCTCACACCTCGCTCTATCGGGCATACACGGCCATTATCTCGCGCGAAAAGCACGTTTCTCGATTCATCCGCCCCCGGTCGCTGGCTTCACTAATCGCCCCGAGCAATCCTTTGAACTCTCATTTCTTGATTATATATCTGCGCTGCCCGAACTGCATAGCGGGACACGGCCTTTACGCGATCCTTATTGCTCCGACTTTCACACCCTTGAAATACTATACTTTCGGGGGAAGCTTGTTCTCTAACGCGACAGCCCCAAAGAAGCTTTGGAGGAGACATCGGAGGATTCATTCTTTGGAAGAGAGTTGGAAAGCCCCACTCCGGCCAGCTCAAGTAATCGAAACACCTGGTTACGGACAATCTCACAATACCCAAGCTGTCAGCAATCATAAATCTTTGCTCTGCAAAGGAACAATCATAAGTCCGGCATCAACTCGCTCGTACGCATCCAGGTCCCTCCCTTGAAGAGCTTTGGATTCCCCTCCACGCTACCATCTGACCCCAACGCAGTCCACCCATCGTACTTTCTTCTTTCGTCCTTCGATCAATCAATCACGCTCCATAATGGCCTCGGATACGCCTGCCCCGTTCATCCTCCCACCGTATTTCGGTGTCAACTTTACGCCCACAATCCATTCGAAGATCCCCGCGAACATTGATCCCACGAGGATCAAGCTCCCATCCCCATTTATTGTCGTCGTCACTGGCGCCGGGAAAGGTCTAGGCTACCACATCTCGCTCGCCTATGCTAAAGCCGGCGCCTCCGGTATGTCGATATCTTCTCGCACGCAAGCGGACCTTGATAAGCTGGAAGAGGAGATCAGAAAGTTCAACCCGAAGATCGAGGTGCTGAAGAGTATCTGTGATACTCAATCCGATGAGAGCGTAGCAGCCCTGGAGAAAGACGTACGGAGCAAATGGGGAAGAGCAGACGCCGTCATCGCAAACGCAGGCATCATCTCCAAATACGTCGACAGAGCAGAAGGCAACTCAAACCTTCCCGTCGGCCTCGTCGAAGACGACGACTGGTCCCGCGTCCTAGACATAAACCTCCTCGGTACCTGGCGGATCTCAAAAGCCTTTCTCCCACTGCTCATCCAAACTGAAGATGGGCCCCAAACGCTCATCTGCAGCACCTCTCTTGCCGCGCACTCCCCCGCCTCCACCATCTGCCCCATCGCTTACAACGTGAGCAAAATCGCGTGCAACAGGCTGATCGAGCACATCGCCAACGATCACGGCCCTAAAGACGGCATTCAGGCGTACGCGCTACATCCGGGCGCTGTGCTGACACCGCAGACGCAGGGGCATAAGGGGGAGGTGTGGGGCCCGCTCCTGAGCGACGATGAGGGGTTGGCGGGCGCCATGTGTGTGTGGTTGAGTCGGGAGAAGCGGGGTTGGTTGAGTGGGAGGTATGTCAGTTGTACATGGGATGTGGGCGAGTTGGAGGCGATGAGGGATGAGATTGTGGGAGAGGATAAGTTGAAGTTTAGGATGGTTGTGTAGAACTGAGCGTTGAAAGACTGGCAGAATTCTTGTGGCAATGGGATGGGAGGGGTTGTGGGCAGGCTGGGCGGAATACCGCGAAGTTAGCTGTAAACGTGTTCGTTGATGGCGCAAATTATTTCTTCTTATAGTTTTTCTCTTATAAAGCAATATTAAATATCTATATATTTTGTTTTAGCATCGCCGAGCCAAAAGCAAGTCCGTTCGAGGCAAAGGCGGGAAGCGGAAGCAGATGTCGATTCCATATCTGCTTTACACTAAGGAGGAGCTCCAGCCCTATCGACGATTCCCGAAGATCCTTAGGGAAATGAAGTTCGCGAGCAATTTCGTAAGGAGTGCCATATCTGTACAGGATATATGCAACGCCGCCCAACTGACATAAATGCAGACCAAGACGCGTTCCCATTCATATCTCTTCCCGCGGAACTTCGGATCAAGGTGTACCACTTCCACTTCGCCTTCTCGGAGCCGATCGAGTTCTGCGCCGAGACGGACACCACGAACCATGATTACTAGGTACGCGTCGACAATCGGAAGTTTTTCTCCCAGCTCTTTTTCCGCCGACGCCGAGTCAACCTATCGTTCCTGCGCACCTGCTGTGCTGTCAACGCCGAAGGATCGCAGGTCTTCTACGGCGAGAATACCTTCCGGTTCTCGGGCATCAACGGCCAGATGATGGCGCACCCTCTTCGTCCGGAAGATCTACAAACGCCACTCTCAGTGGCTCACATCCCTGACTATTGCCATGCCCTTCTATCGTCGGGGTAAAGGTGGCGGATAGGACAACGACAAGCCTTGGTCGAGGCCCACATATGAATTCCTCTACATGAAAGCTCCCTTCCGAACATGGCACGACAAGAGCTTTGGGTACGGGGATTCGTTCATTCATCTCATCGACAGCTTGAGCCGTATCGAGACGTTCCAGAAACTTGCGCTTGTCATGCCGGATTACTCCAATTATCAGCGGCCCTACGATGACAAATACTACGACGATTACGCAAGACGCAATGTGGGACCCATTCACGAAGTTACTCGCTGCGAAGCCAACCCTGGAGATCGAGATCGTCCGCATGGCCCGCAAAGACCTCAGCAAGACCCTCTATTTCCACACATTAATTCTCTACTTAAATGCCTTACAGACGCATAGGCGTAAGCTTCCATGCATCCAAGATTTTAAGTCTTCCGAGTCGCGTGTACTGAAAAGAGGAGATTTAATACCTAGGTACAGCGAAGGATAGCTACAGGTTCAATTACTCTTACCGCCCTTCCGGGCTACGCTAACATTCCTATCCATTACATTGCTATCCGGGACTATTTCGCAGCAGTATCTGGAAAATATACAAAGAGCTAGGGAATAAGCGACAATTAGCGTGTGGGGAGAAGACAGGCACTTTACGTTGCCCATCTACCATCTTGCGATCTCGCCGCTCATACACGCGTCAGACCTAGTCATCCCCACTCACGACGTCCGGCACCATATCGGTTGTTTCAGCCGGATTGGACTCCTCCGGCACACCCTCCAACACGCTCCAGCGGCTGCGTCTATGGAAGTACGCATACTTAATGGTAGCACAACCATCAGTCATCGCCTTGAAGCGCCGGATCAACCACGCATGAAACCCCAGCGCGGGGGAAGCCCTCCATGCCTCAGCCTCAGTGAGCCACTCGTCATGGAGGATGTGGTAAACGTGACGGCGTCTCTGCGTATGTAATCATCCCTACCCTCAGCTGTGCACTTACCTCCGGGCACAGCACGAGATTCAATCACCTGAGGGATTGACAACTTTCCATTGGTCCGACTGGCTGGGAAGACTTTACGTGATTCAATCTCGCGCCGTCGGCCGGAGGCATGACCAACGACAGCCTTCCGATCTACTATAAAGTCAGCCAACGCCCACAGCTTTTGCTACCTCTTGTCTACTCACTCCTTCTGGCTGTTTACCTACTTCTGAGGAGCCTACTTTTCCATGCGCTGGGCCACTTCCAATCTAGTTGCTAGACTCATTGGAACGCACATATACTGCGGACGTATATAGATCACAGACTGCAGTATTATTCTGTGGGCAACAATTCCTCTTCGATGATTATAGTTGAATTGCCTTTACCCCGAGATGGCTTTGTTCAACGCTTCACCGGCCGCTACTACTACCGCATGCTCTGACCCCGAAAGCCCAATCTCGGTTTCTTTCGAACGTGCAAGACGGCACACAAGGAGGCATTCGAGGTCTTTTATGGAGAGGACGAATTTCGGTACATGGTAGGAGCAGGAGACTCTTATCGAACGACCCATGCAACGGGCACCCTGGAGACCTCCACAGGTTGGTACAGTGGCACGTACAGTTAGACGTACAACCTTGTATCTATACGGGTCCTTAAACCTAGAGAATATTTTACAGGAAGAGCCTGCTACTACTAGGTGTCTGTTGCCCTTATTATATAAGCGGTAGTTAGTGTTACTACTACAAAGCAAAGGAAAACAACCGTAAGCTCTACAGACGATATCTCGGCTGGAAATACACATATCGTTCCGAAGAAGCTGCATATACCGCAGAAACGACAACTCGTTGCGTCAACGGAGGCTTCTGTGTTGCAGAGGTCTCCTCTAACCGTCGAGGTCGATGGACGTGGATCCGGGGTGTTTGGTCTGCAGGACAAGAGGTTGGATGCTCGGGAAGCAAACATAGCGCATACTGATATCAGGACATTCAAAAGCGCCTATTCACCATCACCATGGCACTGCGCGCTGACCGCGTATTCAGCATCGTCAAATAAAAACCCCGACAACCCCGCCTTCTTGTGCAAAGCCTCACATACGCTTCCCCTTTCCACCGCTAGATCCTGAGTCCCTACCAATCGTGGTCGGGCAGACATACACCATCAGCAAACGAAATCGCGCACAGCTACTTCCCATCAACTCTATATCGCCACTTCAGCCACCGCCAGCATGCCCCTCCTCGTCATCCTAGGCATCAACGGCCGCCAGGGAACCTCCGTCGCGAACGCCTTCCTCTCCATTCCCGGTTGGACCATCAGAGGTCTCACGAGTTTACCCAGCTGCGAACGCAGCCGGCAATGGCTCGCTCGCGGCGTCGAAATCGTCCAAGTCGACCTCATGTCCGAACTCAGCATCCGCACCGCCTTTGCAAACGCAACCGCGATATTCGCCGTAACCGACTATTATGCCACTTTCCATAATCCGTCAACACGCATTGTCGCCTCGGTCCATGGAACGACCGTAGCAGACTTTGCATTCCATATCGAAAAGCGCATCGGGTACAGCATCCTCGAGGCAGCTGCGGACGTAGATTCGCTCGAGAGGTTTGTCTGGAGCACGCTTCCGTACATGCCCGAGAGGCAGGCACCGAATAAGCGGGGCCATCGTATGGTGATGAGTCGGTGGGAAACGGCGGCATATGCGAGGTATTTTCCGGAGTTGGCGGCGAAGACGAGTTTTTTGAAGCCGGGGCTGAGGATGGAGGATTATGGGGTGGTGTTGAAGGAGGTAAGCTGAAGATATGTTGATTTCGAGGGGAGATACTAATCGCGGGGATAGAGCGAAGACGGAGCGTTTACGTTTGGGACGACGGCCCCGGCGAATTCGAGGCTACCTTGGACATGTGTTGCGAACGACGTTGGTAATGTCTATCCCCCAATCTACCTCCCCTGGAGCTGCTAAACTCACATCACCCAGGCATGTTCGTCCGCACCCTCATCCTCAACCTGCCCCCGCGTCAAGACCTCGCCGCGCTCTCCCAATGGCTCTCCGGTACCGAAATCTGCACCCTATTCACAGCGATCTCCGGCATAACGTGCACCTACCAACAATTCACACACGTAGAAATGGAAGCCCTCTTTCCAACCGGCCACATCTTTGCCGACATCCTCAACTACACGAAAAACTTCCAGTACTACGAGCCGTTCGTCTCGCCGCCCTCGCAGCTCGAGCATCACCACGACGTGCGAATGCCAACAACCGACTTCGAGACTTTCCTGAAGCAGGATCTGCCAGATCGCCTGCAGGAGTTTCTAAAGCCGCCGGCGCCGAGCACACTGCATATTTTCCAGAGTTGTGGGAGGGTAGGGGAGGAGGAGGTGAGGGTTACGAGTGAGGCGATGGAAGAGTTGGGGTTTGAGGTGCCGGTGAAAGTAAATGCGAATGGGCATGACAAGAATGAGTTCATTGAGAACCATTCTATGGTTCCGAGCGAGAGGAGGAGGAAGTCGATTTCTGAGGGAGTGGACTAAGTGGTTCCGCCGGGATATCTAGATAGGGAGTTCGTGAGGGTGGGTGATACTGGGTGGGGTGGAGTGGTGTGGTGTCCTGCTCTTTGGGCGCAGCGTCATAGTCTTCGTCAGTCGTTGCGTCGTCCTTAACCGATCCTCGCATAGTGTGGAGCACAAAGCGTAGCAATATGAGGAATTTGAAGTCTTTCGGGTTCTCATTGCATTCTGCAATATGACACGCTGCCCTCGTAGTATGCCCGGTATGCATGTCTTCCAACCAGACTCCATGCTTTCCCATAATCCATGTGAGCCATTATTCATCTTCCAGTTCTCTCCTCCTAGTCTTTCCTAATTCGAGGCGTCTCTGCACGATAGGTACTCCGCTATATTCAGCTTCCACAAAGAAAACACATGGAAGAAAATGCTAGAACCATCATCATGCGCCGAATGCCGTCGTAATGCATGAATGAGGACAGGCTAAAGCCAAGGGGCTAATAAAAAGCCAAGGGGAAGAGATGAAGGGAAGAAAAGAAGAGAAGAAGGTACAGGAAAGAGGAAGGAGAGAAACCAGGTGACTGGGCCCCATTAGTAGGAGGCGTATACGGCGGAGGAGCATACGATGACGCTGTAGGCACCGGAGTCGTATACGTCGGCATGGTAGCCGTCGGCTTGCTCGACGTTGACGTGCCTGACTCGTGAGAGCCATTGATCTGCGATCCGACCATTAGCATCCTTATCATCCTGACAGGAAAGTACCGAAAACACGGCGAAAACTAAATACATGAAGCCACGCGAAATTCATCAACAATCAAAATACCTGCGGTATCCACGGCGAATTCGTGAAATACTTCTCATCCACCTTGAAAGCATACGACATGCTATCATCGCACATGCCGCCTCCATCCTTCCCGATATGCGAGCAATGCACATCAGGCCGGTACCGAACCATGATCTCATGCACACTCCGGCACATCAGGGTGTTCATGCCGAGCTCAAAGCTCTGCCCCACGCGGATCTCCTGGGTAAGGAAGTGGTAGCAGTCCTCGGGGGAATCGTACTGCGTGTTCGTCCCGTTGCAGTACCTGGTGTGCGTGGAACATATGGACGTGGCGAGCGCATTCACAGCCTTGGCGGTCGCGTTGGTCGGATCAGAATCCAGAGAGAGGAGGAGGGTCTCGAAGAGGTACCCGAACCAGCGGAAGGTGACGTCGTATTGGGTGATTTGGCGCTCCGAATTCCAGCTGATCCAGGTATCGATGGTCACGGGGAGGGACAGGTTCTTGAAGGAAGGGAAGATAAAGCCGACGCGGGTAGTTGCGGATGCAATGTTTTGGTTTGCGGCAAACTGGAGGATTTCGTAGGGGCCGATTGGTCGACCGATGACGCTAACGGCGTCCGTGGGAGTGAAAAGGCCGAAGATGTACTCAGTATTGAGCTCGCGGCCCTCGAAGTTGCGGGTATCAGATACACGGCCTTGGACCTGTGTCGCTGTCAGTCGGAGGTTCTTTCGGGGTGGATGAAACCTACGTCATCGGAGAAGATGGTTGAGTTGATAGCCCGGGCTTCCTTGATGTTGTTGGGGTACATGAATCGTTCATAGAACTCGTTCTGCAGCAGCCAGAGCTCGTCATAGCCGAGGGCGGGTGTTGAGGAGACGTTGGTGGTGTCTTGACGTGAAGAGACTGGACGGATCAGTCGGGGTCCAATTGGAGCGAACACCGGGGTGACGTACCTGCTGCTGCGTCTGCCAGCGACAGTACAGCCGCGAGGACCTTGTCGAGCTTCATGGTTGTCGAAAGCGAAGGTGGTATTTCAAGGCTGTCAATTCGGATGTCGGCGGTGAGGGAGGGTGAGGGAGAGTCCGGCGCAGGAGCAGCACGAGAAGGAGCGGGACGTTGATATATGCCGTCACCACGCGAGGCCCGGTGAAAGAGAGCGTCAAGATGCGGCAACGTTTGACGTGAGGAGAGCGGCGGGGGTCAGAAGAGGGACGCTCAGCCTTGCGCACGGGGATCATAGCCCATGACGAACCCTTAGCGTGCCTTCCGAATTGACTGTAGACTACCGTACACACATCCAACGCTCCTTCCGGCCTGCATCTACCACAGTACGCCCAGATCACTGCACGCCTGATGAGCCGAAATCCGTGACGTACGCACAACGCACACCACAATTGGCGCACAGTGCGATCGAAAGATTGGGTGTCTTGTGCATAATGGCGGCTTTCGAGAACTCTGGCCCAGCGAACGCCATGTGCAGCGATCGGCAGTAGTGCGTGTTCACGTGATGTGGGTGTTGTAGTAGCCTGCTTGATTGGGCAAATATGCGACCATTCAGGGGCAGGAACTAGAATATGAATGGCCCTCTGCTGGTCGCCTGACGAGCCAACGTCGATGCCGCGTTATCGAGAAGCGATAGTCTAGGCTATATTTGGGCGGCAGGTTCCTGCATAAAGGGGCAGCGAAGAAAGATGACTGCCTCGTACGAGCGCTCTAGATTTCGCATTTCCCTCCTTTTGCCGGCTTCGCGACGCCGCGTTGAACGACTCTATCCTCGTGTTCGGCGGGCCAGCAGCTCGTAGCATTGGCATATCTCTTGGTCTACCGCAAATGCCGCCTTGTCCTCCGCATGCTGCGAGGAACTGCAACGGAGATTTCGAGTGCGATAGGCGGGCGCGCATCGTGGCGGATGTCTCGGATTGCACAGTAAGCGGCATCCCACAGGAATATTTTTAATCGGCGCCCAACAGCATCATGTTGGGTTCATATGTACAGTATGTCAGTATCGTGTTTGGGTGTGGAGGCTTGCTTCGGAAGTACCGAAAGGATGCGGCTGTTCTGGACGCCCTGGGCTCGGACCGCCGTCTCGGGTTGCTTCATGACACTCCCACCACTCCCAAGCGTCGACGTACGCCACTTCCCGAACAACCTCTGGCGCCCTGCATGAAGCCGTGCGATGGCACCAGGGTCTGTTGATCACGTACGCCTCCTATGCCAGCCACAGCTTGTTTCTACCTCCTACGATGGTTCTCATATCGCGCAAACACGAGTCTCGTCCTCCCGTCATCATAGCTCCATCTTCCGAGCAAACATCATATTTCTCTTGTGCACATGCGTCGCAGTCTCCGGCGCCCTATAACCTCACCCGCAGGCTAGGACATAATGCTACCGGGTGACTGGTTGACACGAGTTTCGCGGGTCACTGCATACGCAACGACGTTCCCTACGCCAGCACTCATATTATACGCGGACAATAAGACAAACCAGAAACACAGACCCGCGTCATACCCAACTTCCCGGATCGCATCCACCTTGAGAGAAGACCAAGAGGACCGCGAGATCGAGGCACGAGCGAGCGTGGATCACCTAACGAGAATGGAGAATGGTAAAGCTAGTAACCAAACAAAAGACGTGGCCCTGGCACCTTTTGAGAGAATGACACACTGCGTCTTTCATTCCGCTTGCTACGACGTTAGTGTTCCCAGTAGCCAACAAATCTCCCACGCCAACAGGACGCACAGCCCCATCTCTCCGCCCGCAATCGCGGTAAAGAGTCTCCCCAAACACACCACGTGCTGTGACTTGCCGCTCCCTCCTGCTCTCGGTTCTCACACCATTCGCTCGCCGAGCCCCTGAACGCATGTGGTGTTCTTCCCCAAGAGCAGCAATGCCACGCTATTCCAAGCCGCACACGCTAAAATCGTTCCTTTAGTTGCTGATGTCACTGGCCTAAGTAGTGGGATGCCTGAGGTTGATCAATGGGTCCGAACTGGGAAAATTACGATTTGGGGCGAAACTAGAGGTGCATGCGCGGGCCGGTTTGAAAACGTCGAAAGAGACATTTTGATATTCATATTGACATTAAGGTCATGCTACGTAGGATATACAGTGCTAACAGGATATCTAGAATCGACGATGGCGTCGAAAGAGTATATTAGATAAGACGCTGAGGGATGTGATGCCGACCGCTAAAGCCTACTTACATCATGTCTGCCATACCTCAGTAGCTATTGTAGATCCCGCTCGGGAAACTCCAAATACGTGCCAGCGAGAGCTTTTCCTCGATTACCTTTGTGTACCCTCACCCGGTAGTTCAGCAGTGTGCGATGCGCCAGCAGTCGGACTGCTGGCCGCTCCCAATTCTGCAGCTTCAGGATGGCTCGGCTGCGTGTAGTGGCCGTACTTCGCGTCTTGCTGCACGTATGCGCTGCCCTGAGGAGGCGGTGACGCGGAAGGATTGTATGGTTGAGCATAGCCGGAACTGGGAGGAGTTGGCTGCTGTCCGGCGAAACCTTGCTGGTTGTACGAATCGTGCGGGTTAAATCCGGGCGAGGGCTGGCCGTACGAGGGATTGGGAGACATTTGCGGCTTCGCGTCGGTGTATGGTTGGACTCCTGGGGGTGGACCCATCGCGGCGGTCCCTTGTTGGGGTAGACTGCTCTTATCCTTGTTCTTTCTCCGACGCATGAGGAAGAAAACGAGTCCGGCAATGAGCGCGATACCGGCGATAGGTCCTACGACCGCGCCGGCGATCCAGGCTTTGGAGCCACCATCGTCATCATTTGACGTGCCAGATTGCGTCGGCTTGGAGGCGGATCCTGCAGATCCGACGGGAGACGCAGAAGATATTGCTGTGGTGAGTGTTAGTAGGGGTGTACAGGTAGAGTGCTGTACCAGACGTACGAGCTTCCGATGACTTCTCAGTGGCTGTAGCCGGGATCTTCCGGTAGTAGCTCCAGTTCACTGATGAGTCCCCGCACACGATGTCGGTTTTCGGGTTTGAGTCGCCGAAGCTTTCGAAGATGAAGGCAGTGTTGCACACTGAGAAGGCAGAGTTGTTATAGTTTCCCGTGCTGTGTCGATGTTAGGAATGTCACTCAGCAGAGTCAGCTACACATACCAGGCAGTGGTTATGGTCGTGCTGCCCAATGGATAGATTTGAGAGCCGCCTACACAGGCTGTTGGGGCTGGGCATGAAGCGACTGTATCCGGACAACATTGAGCATAGTCCCCAGATTGATACCAGGTGAGACCAGATTCACACGTTTGTGAGTACCCTTGATGCTCGTTAGGTACGGCGCGGAGACCCGGGTAGCTCCGAACGTACATGTGCTATTGTATTCCAGCCAGCCTATAAAAGCCGCATCAGCCTGCCTCGGCAGCACCGCCGGTGTCGTAATCGTGGGATCCGCAGGTACGGCGTTTGCCAAGATTCCCCAGGATACAACTGTGAGGAAAGTGATGGGAAGTCTTCCAGCCATTGTCAGAGCCAGCGATGCCCAAGGACTGAGGGTGAGGTGCGAAAGCTATGCCAAAGAAGGCTGTCGGCTCGTTAAAATAACAGCTCAGCTGCTGATCTACTGGGCTTGGAAGGCCCACAACAAAGCCACGATGCGACCAACACGGGTGCTTAGCGTCCAGCCCGCGCCTTGTCTCTTTGACCCTGGGACGGCGGGTGGGCTATCCTTTCTAAGGGAAGTTCTGTCCAATAAGCAATCGCATATGTTTCATTTCGTCCCGGTGAAGTGAAGCGCCTATCGTTCGAGGGATGGTGTCTCCACATGGTAGTATTCAGCTGAGCCGCTGTCGTATCAATCTAGAAGACCTCTGAAGGCTAGAGTTCATGAAAGACTCATTGCCGGACACTTCAGGTGTGGCGCACGTAGGGCGCCATGAGTCCGCTTGGCGAGCAAGTCCCATGGGTCAACAAACTGCGGGAGCTGAAGACAGCCTGCATTGCGGGAAGGAAAACGACAGCTAGGCGAGGCGTATCGGGGCTGCTATGCAACGCAGGCTGCAATAAGATGCGTCTTTAACCGTGCATCGTGCAGATTCTCAGCTGCTCTCTTGTGCTACAGCTGGCTGGAAATGTGGAGCTGTGGCGACGGAGGGATGTCTGGCCGACACGACGACGCTCAACGCAGTTTGGCAACCGTAGGCGGGATCTACATAGAAGTAGTGAGCAGTCGATCAGCGCCTCATTATGACTGTCCTCGCACCGTTTCCGCTGCAAGCTGCTGCCGGCACACTCGCTGCTGGTAGAGGGGCAGGCGAAGAGCGACCCCGCCTGGCCGCTGGCGGAACCGGTTACCGTACCCGAGGGACGTCGCCCAGCCGCCACGACTCGCCCTCACATCAGAACATCTCAAGACGGCTCCAAGGTTGTTGGATGGCCGTCGGGGAGGTTGTCGGTGTCATTGAGTCAGGTAGGCGCTTACTCATCGGGAGTGCTGATGCAGAGAAACAATGATTGAAGCTAGCGCGTGCGGAGACTATGTTGCTCCATCGCCGTGCTCGATTGAGAAGATGCCGGGGCCGATAACGCTTCTCCTACCTTGACGCGGTTCAGCAGAAGTCCGTCGTGGATGTTGCTGCATCTCTCTTGTCGCTGGAGGCACGCACTACGGCGGCCTCGGGCGCTGCCTCTGCTCGTCCTGAAGCCGAGCTTCTTCCGGGCTTCCACAGCTCCAACGGCCCCGTCCATGCCGCAACCGCTCTCCCTGAGCATCTCAGCACCTCCCCCAAGACACGCTGTTTGTTATGCTACGCCCGTAGCTCGACTCTCCTCACGTCGTTCTCCTGCTTCCGCGTCGCAATGCCTCCCCTGATGCGCCGCAGACCGTCGCCGAATCGACCACCCGGCCGGCGACGGTGGGACAAACTTCCGGACGATGTGCTCATCTTGGTCTTCTCGCAGTGTCGAATTGATGAGCTCCTTAGTCTGCGATTGACTAGCTCGAAGACGCGAAACCTCATCGCAGAGTACATCGTAACCATTGCGCCTTCGGTCGCCCGCTCGACGTTTCCGCGCAGCAGGCTCCTCTTGACCCCGCCCAGCGAGCCGGCCCAATACACGATCGATTGGTTGAAGGGACTTATACCGCAACAGCTGGCTGCCATCTTGGTAGACAGGCACCGCTTCTCCCACGAATGGGCCCCGCAACGCTACGGCATACCCGCTGAGGACGACTACGGCGATGGGTTGCGCGCTCGGGTCGCAACCGGATGGCGTGTTCTCCGGCGGCTCTCGATGATCTCCGAGGAGGTCTACAGGCTATCCCCGAAAACCTTGCTCAAGTCGACAATGAACCGGGCCTGGAAAGTAGTGCATCCGTCGCGGTACAACTTTGACGTGTTCAAGCAGAGGGAGGACCTGATTCTGTCGCGGCGATTGGAGTACATCAAGGACTTATCCGACGAGCTGGCCAAAGACTATAAGCTCACGTTCATGCTGCTATCCTCGGCATTCCGAACCTCCATTTCCAACTACGGCGATGACTACAAGCCATGGATATTCGATTGGGGATGCGGCATCGATGGACAGCGGCTGCTGCGGAGGGGAAACTCCTGGTTGACCTGGTTCGTGCTGCACGAGGGCCCTCAGCTGTTCTGGGACCAGTGGTGGAGCTTGTCGCCCGACTGTGCCGCAACGAAGAACCACATTCGTGACCGATCGATCGAAGCCTGGGTCGGAAAGACCAAGATCACCGCCGAAGACTTCATTCGACAGTTCCTCCCCAAGGAATGGAACGACGTGAACGAGAAGTGGCACGACATCCAGCGGGATTATGCTTTCAAGGTCCAGAAAGCGATGGAGGAGAAGGCGGCAATCAACTCGGACTTTATGTCTGTGAATCCGATTGGGTACTTTACGCAGTACG
Organism: Trematosphaeria pertusa; assembly: GCF_010094035.1. NCBI lineage: Eukaryota > Fungi > Ascomycota > Dothideomycetes > Pleosporales > Trematosphaeriaceae > Trematosphaeria > Trematosphaeria pertusa. The sequence goes on along the minus strand of NW_022987220.1, from coordinate 1,719,852 downwards.
CCGAGATCAGGCGGCTGAGGGAGCAAACCGGTTCGCCCCCGGTAGCGGAGACGCTGTCGCATGTGCCATTCCACGTCGACTTTCGCTGTCCGGAGGAGCTTTTCCAGAAGTCTTGTATGCTTCGGGACGAGAGGGCTGTGGCGATGGCGGCCCGCACATCTGCCCGGCTATGATGAACGGGAGCGTATGTACTGTATGAACCACATTCTGCGGAAGGTGGCTGACACCAAACGTGGCGTTTCACTATCCATTTCCCCAGTGGTTTCCTGACGGCCTGACCTGCTCCGTAAGCTCCAAGTCCACTCATTGTTATTACATTAAATGAGTGCCGAACCATTGGACTTGACAAGTCAGCCAAGCTAGGGGAAAATTGGGGCAGATTACAGTGCAGCTGTCCGCATGCATCCCAGCCAGTTGACTTTTCCAGTGGCGATTATTGCAGCGCGATGCAGGAGATCTACAAGCGTTTCAGCTTCATTGGGAGAGCGTGCAGTGTGGTTCTGGCTGTCCCTTAATTTCTGCCGTTCACGCTGTGGCAAGGCGGATGCAACCACAACAGCTTCGGCGGCAACGACTCGGCTCGGAGTGTGATTACCACCAGATGGAGCTTTTTGCGGTGTCCTACCGTTGGCGGGCCGGGCGCGATGTCCCATTACTGGAGAGCACCATCCGACATGCGTGTGCGGTGCAGCAGGGCGTTTGGGCGGTGGCCAAATGGGCCGCGCGGAAGGGTGTCCCCCTTTGGTGCCGCTGATGGCATCGCGGCGGAGGCCTGATGGCGGTGCTCTCACGCGCCTGTCCCATTCCGCGAGCTGCTGCCCATGTGCACGTTGTGGATGAAGATGGCAAGCGGGCGCGGCGTTGCGTTTCGAAGGCGCAGGGATGGCGACAATTCCGCAGCTTCCAGGGCCCTTCTAGGGCAATCGGCGCCGCTCGATTCGCTGCCCGTTCGCGGGGAGAACAGTGAACACTGCGGTCTTCCCCCTGCGCCGTCGGGGGGTGCCAGCTGGGCGCAAAGTATACACGCTCTGAAACGGCGAGCAGTCTGGCAGCGTCCCCGCGGCTACATTGCCAGCAGCAGAGCGCAGAGCGTAGGAGACAGTGGCAATCGACAGTCGACGGGCGACTCCGTTGGGCGCACGTGACGAGGTCTATATTTGGCAGCATGCCGGCCTGCTTGGTTTGGGGTAGATCAGCAGCCGGGCGGGCCCAGCGCTCGCGGAGGCTTGGCCAGCGAGATCTGACGGCGTGCTCGTCCACCATCGTCCACACTCCACCACCGCGCCCGCCCTGTCGAATCTGCACCACGCTCCTTTGCCTTGAGATGCTTTCCGCGCCCGTCGAGCGTAGCTGAGAGGAGTCTGCGCCGGCATGCTCCATGGCGTCTCGCCCAACGCTCTCCTGAATCTCCCGCACCACGCATCCGCATCCGCACACGAACCGTCCGCCGCGACTCCGGACAGAAGATGGTGGGGAGGAGGACCCCGCTCGACGAAGCACAGCATCTGGCGATAAGGACCGACGTCAACGGGAAGGGCGTTGCCAGACATGACGGCGCTGCTGCACGGGCAGTCCCCCACCGCTCGCGCGCCGCGTCGCTGAGCTCCGAGGCCTCGTCCGCAGATGAGCAGGTCAACACCCATCTGTCGGCCTCTTCGGCGGGCAACACCGACATATCGACGTCCTCTGCCATCTCGGGGCACTCGACGGCGCGCACTTCGGCAATGACAGACGACGACCGGCCCAGCGCGTCGAGTCCCACAAGCCCCTCACCGCACGCACACCCTACCCTAACCCTTCTCGAGCTCGCATCCAGCACGGCGTCTTCTTCTGCACTGCCCGATGCCTTCGACTTCAACGTGTCCCGGAAAGGCTACTTCATCGCCGTGTATTCGTCGTCAAACATCTGGCTGATCAAGACGGACCAGTTGCCCCGCCTGTGGGCGAGGACGCTGCAGGTGAAGCGCAAACCGGTGGCTATCGACATTACCGACAATGGCTTCTTGCTGGCAGTGCTCTCGAGGCCCTCGCAGGTGGACCTGTACGATATCCATAGGGAGCAGGACCGCCAGATCAGGAAGAGGAGGACCATTATGTTGGTGCACGAGGCCAGCTCGCTCGTCATATCCCCGGACGGGCTCATTCTGATCACTGGGAACAAATTCGGCATTGAGGTTGTTGCGATAGGGCCGGATGCCCCTGAAACGTCGCGACGGACCATCTCGGGCCCCGTGGGCGACACGTTGGAATTCTCCGACGACGCGCGCACGCTCCTGATCACCAGCTACGCGCGGAAGACGGCAAGCTCGTCCCTCTTCATTCTTCCCGGCCTTTACGACGGGCCGTTGAACGAGGAAGGCGTGCCTGTGCCGGCGGCCCCGGAGCAGGTCTGGACTGGATCGGTGCTCTTCCCGGAAACGGCCAAGATAGCACGGCAAGCGACGCTCCTCCCAGACGCCGACACCGGCCAGGTCAACGAGCTCTTTGCCTTCAATGCGCAAGAAGATAGCTGGGGCGTGTACGACATCGCCAGCCAGCGCTTTACCCAGCGCAAGATGTTCCTGCCCGACCAGCAGCGCTGGACTCGGTCCGAGTTTGTCGATGATGCCATGCCCGCCGTGTCTCCCAATGCCGACCTTGCCGCCGTCGCGCTCAGAATGCGTGGGACGACGAGTATCTGGATCTATCAGGTGCCGGAGTGGGATTTCAAGGCTACTTCCAAGGCAGCCGCCGAGTCGCCTATCCAGCCGTGCTTCTGCATCCCCATCTTGAGCGACGGCGCGGATACGTATCAAGAGATTTGTGCGCTGCGCTGGGTTAGCATCAGTCCGACGATGCAGCGGCTTGTCGCAGTGGGGAACTCAAGCGTCGTGTCGGGCAGCGAAGTGCCTGGTGCGCCGGTAGGCTCAAAGGGCGTAATCATTGTCCTCGACTTCGACAAGTCGAAGCCGGCTGGAAGCCCGGTGCCTGCGTCGACGAAGACGGCGTACGACCTCGACCCGCTGTGTCCTGGCGAGACGCTGCCGGAGGGCTCAATTGATTTCGACCGCGAGGTGGAGTTGGTGCGGACGCGGACTATGGCGCAGAGAAGAGCTCAGGACCGGTCGGGTGACGGAAGACGGAACTCGAGGGCTGGGTCCACGCCGGGCCGCGCGCGCACCACGGCAAACCGAGAGCGGCCGGCTTCGATTCGTCGTCCCATCGAGGACGACGAGGAGTTGACCGCGGAGGAGGCGCAGGCGGCCTTTGAAGCGCCGTACGACAATCAGCAGCCCCGGTCGCAGATGTCGTTGGCCAGGGCAGCTACTGTGGCCGCAGTCTCCCCGGCCAACCGGCGCCATCTCAGGGCCCTTCCGTTCAGACCGTTGGAGTATCGTCGCGCGGACGGGCTTCGAGAATTTCCCCACGAGAGCGATGCGGACAACTGGGTGCCGCCGCCGCCGGCATACACCGCGACGGCCGAAGCGGCCCAGAGCGTCAGTTTGAGCCATCCAGAGGGCGCTCCGGTGCCTGCACGCACCTCCAGCCATGCATCCTCCATTCCCCCAGTGCCTCCGCTCCCAGCAACGGTGAATTTGTCTCAACCTGTACCTGTTCGCCCGCATCAGTCGCGTGGAAGGCTCCAGTCCATCTCGTCGACCGATCTGACAGTCGCACCGCCGCCACAGGAACGCCGTCCGTCGCTCCTCCATCCATCAACTTATCCAAGTCCTCAAGCAGCAACGCCTGGCCGCAGACGCAGCTCCGCAGCTCATTCCCCGCCACAACAGATGTCCATGATACCGGCGCAGAGCCAATCCGCATACCAAGCAACCGCCTCGCTGCTCAACACAAGCCGGCCTGCAGCCCGCACGCGGCGAGCCGTCGAGAGCACAGTGGATCTACGCACACCACCTACAATCAGTCCTGACGCGGGACGTAGAGGATCCGCCCCTGATGCTGGTATACCCCGTCGCCCGCTGGCCCCAGGCGCCTTGCCCAACCGCGCCAGCATGCCAACATCGAATACTCCACCACCACCGAGGTCAAGTGCCAGACGTGCTATGCTTCCTAGACTGACTACACTGGGTGATTCAATGGCGCGGCGGGATCCGGCGCCGCTTTCGGCGCCGCCGGGGACACATTTGGGGCACCTAAGGACGCAGTCTCGACTCGATAACTTGAGGAGCGGCGCAAGGGAAAAGTCCAAGTCCCCGAAAAAGAAGATCGGCTGCACAATTATGTGAGTGAGGGGATGAGCTTATGTATTTCCTTTTGTTTTTGAAGGGGATTCCGTTCAAGGCGTCGGCGTGCATCTCATATACCCATTGGCGTTGGGGTTGTCTTAGGGGTTGGAGAAGCGGTGCCTTTCACCAGGCTGCTGTAGCTCGCCACAAAATAAAACCGTCAATTCGACTGCGTAGCGTCTTCCCTCTCCTTGACCACTGCACACTGTCACTCTCCACCCTCACTCTCCACCCTCACAGCTTACCAGCTAGTCACCACCCACAAGCCACGAGCGTCCTCTCCATTCTAATCGCCACCATCATGTCGCTCAACACCGGCAGCCGCTCGCCCTGCCTCTACATCGAACCCGGCAACGTCCCCGGCGAGCTGCACGCCCAGATCCGGGCGATCATCGAGGCGCTGCCGCCGCAGTCCATCATCGGGTGGTGGGCCCGCGGCGTCACGGTCGGGGCTCCACCGCCGAATGCCGTCAAGGCTGAGCTTAAGGTGACGCAGCCGTGGCACCAGGAACCGAACGTACACATCAGCCTGCATCTGGGCTGGGTGGACGCGAAAGGCGACTGGGTCAGGACCTACGCTAAAGCCCACCTCCACTGGAATGGATTGGAGGAGCTGTTTGAGTTCTCGACCGGTTGCCAATTAGTTAAGGAACTTGGCAAGACGTGGTATACCATATACTATCCGGTGAGTATATATAGCTGGCTTTTCTGCTGATTTGACTTGATTTTTCTTGCCCTCCGATGGCCTTTGGTTTTTATATTGTACTAATTTCCTTAAATAGCCCGCGCAGCAGCAGCAGCAGCCTCCTCCGCCTGTAAGTACCTATATCCTCTTCCCGATCACCTTCTGAAGCCGTTCGGCCTGTACGGTGTTTAATTGCTAACGCTGAATATACACAGCCCGTCCAGCAGTCCCGCCCCCCTGTAAGTAACACCCTTTCTACCTTTATAACCTTTACAGCTTAAAGGCCCTCCCTAAAATGCTCAGACTGCTAACAATACGCATAGCCGCGCGGCGTTCTCCTACCGCCGTTCTTCCTTCCGCACCCGGAGGACCTCGCGCTCTGGGGGCTCCCTTGCCCTCCTCGACTACCGCCGTGGAGCGCCGCGCGGTTCGTCCCCGCCCAGCTCCCTTGCCCTCCTCGACTACCGCCGTGGAGGGCCGCGCCGTTCGTCCCCGCCCAGCTCCCGCCGCCTTCTGATCCCCGGCCGGCTGGCTCCGGTCGGGGTTACCGCGACCTGGACGACTTCCGTCGCTCCTCGCCGGAACCCGAGCTCGAGTACTAGCCGGGGGTGATGTCCCGGCTAGGAGAAGATGGCAGAAGGAAGAGGAAGAGAGCGACGACGACGATGACGACGACGACGACGATGAGGATGAGGATGAGAGGGAGGATTGGGGCCTGAGGGCCTTTAGGAAGAGTAATGAGGGGAAGGAGGATGAGGATGACGAGTAGATAGAGAGGGGGAGGGAAGAGGGAAGCATGAATGAAAAGTCCTTGTTTTTGGTGGCGCGGAAGCCGTCGGCGATACCGATTCATTTGCCATGTCTTGCTCCGTGATGTTCTGTGTATAGTATGTGAATCATGTCGGGGTGCCTTTTACAGAATCGGACGATTGACTTTGCTATGGTAGGTATGGCATATCTCATTCTCAAACCGTCTATCAAATCATGCTAATCACTAGGGAAGAAACCGCCAGAGTCGCATGCTCGGAACTCCCAGTCTCGCACACACATAGTGGCCGATAAGCTACGCCCATCTACTACGGCCGGTTCAACTTCCGCTTCTCAGACATCAACTGCGCGTCCTTAGCAGCGGCCTTTGTCATGTAAATGGGGGTGAGCTACTCCCAGCTCTTGCCAAAGCTCATGATATTCATGCCGTTCTGGTGCGCAAGCCGTGGAGGAGCGTATGCAAGCAACGATATGGTCGACTCCGTAACCTCGGCCTCGAATCTTCTCGACAGCATCCCCTTCCACCTTCCGCATCCTAAAGATACTCGACACTACGAGCAAGTCTGCGTGCTCCTTTTCAAGGCACTGCTCAAGAGCGACCTCAGGAAGCTATCGTTGGTCTTGCCCGAGTGGCATCCGTGTTGCGACGGTTGAGGTCAGGACAGGATCTGGAATGTGTTTGAGAACTTACCGGGTGCAAGCCGTCGATGGAGATCGGGATAGTGCGGCTGTGCCGTGACCCCTAGGTCTCCGAGTCTGATTGTGGGAGACCTTCGAGCAGCAAGACTATAGGGGGCTAAACGGGAGATCAAATGGATTAGCAAGGGCCGGGGCAATGGCCTTGCTTTGAGGATGAGGGCCACTGGACCCTCTTGAGGATGCTTTGTACAGGGTTTTTGACCCTACCCAAGAAGAGGATGATCGTTAGCTTCCGCGTTGATCTTCTTGCAGATACGCAAAAGAACAACAGGCAGACTTCCACTGTGGATGTCCCTCAAGTGCGATCGGAAAGTTGTACGTCCCGCGTAATAGTCCCGATGCTTGTCGCCTGTCTCGGGCCAGATCTCGATGAAGCCGCCGGGATCCATGAATACGAATTGGTAGATGACCACGCGAAGCTTAGTGGGAAGATCAGGGAAGGCGTCTCGAGCTGATGGCTAGTCAGTATTCATTAGAGTTGGTGGAAGCTGCGGAGCGCGTACGAAGTTGTTGCTCGCCCACTTCCCCTCTCTATATAGCTTAGAGCCGCATTGACACATTTGTGGGACATTCCAGGTGCCAAATTTGACTTCTTGCATTAAAATGAGCCTAATTTCTGCTAATCTATGGATTCTATACTCGTATTTGAAGTTCGCTGTGAAGGGCCCCAAGCCCGTTGAGCCAACCGCTTCTCGGACAGATGGCGCACACACACCAATCACCAGGCAGAAGGCGGGAACTATGTCACTACGAGCCTCTCAAACATGCAGATCCACCTTCCACACAGCTTGCGCAGCTTCCTATGGCTCACCGTACCGTGATTCGCCAAGCTAACCTCCCATTGCTTCACTCCGCCCTCCTTCTGTCACTTCGCCAATCCACCACTACAAACACGTTTCATCCCCGAAGCAACCGCCCAAACGCTCTTCTTATCTAATCCCACCTTCATCCATGTCCGTGCCAGATTACATGCTCGCTCAGCCTCCCAGTCTTCGCCAAGCCCATCCACATCTTTACATACCTTGCCCTGTCACGCCCCTTCTTCTCTCTTCATACTAACCCTACAACGGCGCTGGACTCCTTTCAAGCTAGGTCCCAGGACTAGCCCCTCCTGGCTGGGACTGACGGCCCTCAGCGTCTAATTTTTGCTGGCTACCCATGCATTTATGCATCGACCTCTTTTTTCATTGAGTTCCATGGCTTAAGCGATGGGCTTGAGGAAGAAGATTGTGGCTGTACTTGGGCTTTTGTGCGGGGTTGACTGAGTAGGGGCATGGCTGGATGGTTTGGTGGCACGCTGTGAGGGACGAGGGTGGGGTGCGCTGTGGAAGGAACAGTGACTGGTATTGTGGGTGCGGCAGGTGTAGCAGGTTTGTGGTGGATATTATTTCGTTGAGAACAGGTAGTGGTATTGAGAGAGTGTGTGGTAGGCGTTCTCGCTGCTGTTCTCGATAGTGTTTGACGTTGAGCTTCGCTGGAGTCGTGGCATGGGAAAAAGGAGCCTAACGCCCACCATCGCTATATGATATCATATTCTGAGGACTTAAAGGAGGGATTGTGCGTTGTCTTGCGGCCGTGATAGTGATTGATGTGAGCCAGGTTCAGTGAGACTTCGCTGGCTGCGCGTCGTGAAATCGCAGGTGCACTTCGAGCATGTGGCGCTTGAACAGGGGTAACACTGCCTGCTGATACAAGCATGATAGATTACAGCTGATATTATGGCTTTCGAAACCCCTAGAAGTGCTAAGAGGGTGTGGTGATGCCGAGAATTTGGGATGTATCCGTGATAGGTGTTTGGTGTTGAGGACCGCCAGACCTCCGCCAACGTGACATAGCAGGATGGAGCTCAATACGCGATTACCGTGGAACATTGTATACCCATCGTCTTCCGTGATACTTGGTCCGTCCGTGAGCGTATCTATTAACTCCAGGTACCGTATAGCCGTGTGCAGTACGCCTCTCTCGCAGCCTTCTTTCGAATAGCAGGGGCCTTCTCATGATACGGCCAACATGTATCGGGCCTTCATAACAAGCCGATTATGAGCAAATTGCGTCGCCATGCTGTGTAGAGAGGCATAACGGGAGTAGTCTCGAAGTGCGGATAGCAGCGAAGCGGCGCTCGGGCGGAGAGGACTGCGACCGGAATACCTAAAAGTTGCATCGAGGACGAAGATTACTGTCAATAAGAGGTACTTTGCAACAGCATGTAAGAGCGGAATGGCCGGGTAGACAGTTTGCGCAATGTCTCGAAAGTGTTGCTCCATAAGAACCGGCGTGATCGCGAACCGGAGGTTGCTAGAAGAGGTCGGAGAGACATAGAACGCTCAAACAGAAGTGCCAGCAGCTTTGAGAGTCATTTGGCAGAACTTCGTAGCTATCTTAGATTCTTTGAGATGTGGAGACACGGTGCGGCGCGGCTTCGTCGATCCCCTGGGTATCTGGCGCTCCGCCATTTGCGCCGACGGCGATGGCGCACAAATGGGTGTCATTCAAGCAATCCGAATGCAACACCATAAATGCCTGAGTGGCGGAGATATATAGGGTAGTATGGCATGTGTTGCTAGGATAATACTGATTTTGCAGCTTTGCAGTGACAGACCGTGCTCGACAGACTCCGGCCAAAGAGCGCTTCACCTCTTGCACTCAAAACACCAAAGCGCGATCCTCAGCAGCTAGAGTACACATACTCTGCAACTCCCCGAGTATCCTCAACGACCTCGACCTTCTCCGATATTTCAAAAGACTCGGCTCTCATGGACGCGTCCCGAACAACGACCGGCACCCTACTCCGCCGTCATCGAAGCGGACGACACCACCCTTCGAACGCCAAAGAAGGGGATGCCACAAGCTCTTCCAGGCGAAGAGGTCGTTTTCTCCAGGTATAGTAGATTGGAGCAGGAGATGGGGACGCAACGGGGGTTGCTAGGGTGGAAGGCATGCGCCTGCTCCTCCGCCTGCGCCGATGCGCCGAGTCCGAAACCTTCAGGCGGCGTCTCACTCCCTAAACGTCGCCTACCATCTTTACAGCCTCCGTTCATACCATTCTAGCCACCCTCGCGGTTATTGCCAGCCAGGCTCTGGGTAAACGGCAGAAGGTATGTCCATTGCGTCCCCGCTCGGCAAATTCCAACTGATGTACAGCGTTATGAGACCTTCCAACTTCGCGGTCGCAAAGTATGCCCTCCCCGAACGCGGAGACCCCTCCTCTTGACTCGATAATCTGACACTACTGCGCTTAGGTCGAGTACAGGTGCGTTCTGACAGACGGCCGGAACGCACCGCGCATACCTCTTAGACACCCCGAGGGTGCATATCCTTCCCTCGGAATCTTCGGCAGCTCCGCCTTATCCGACAATTTCTTGTATTGCGGTGCTAGTCCACCTCGAGGGTATAGTTGCCCAATGTCAAACACAGCATCCTCAACCGCCGCCGGTATCGCCGCCGGGCGAAGGGCAGACAGCCTGCGGACACCGTTGCTGTGCTGCGCAGGCATATCGAGATCGGACACACACTCCTATCGACCTCCAGCGCGAGCTCGGGGGTTCCGAGCAGCGATAGAACCTCTGTATCCAGTCTCGCCAGACGTTTGGATAAACACGATTGGTGTGGCTGATTAGGCGAAGACACTCCTGTTGGTGGCAGAAGCTTACAGTATAGGTGACTAGTAGCCGCCGCCGATACCCCTACAATTCAAATGCACTCTCCTCACTCTTCGCGCTCATTCCTCTCCGATTCCCTCCTTGTCGACGATGCGCCGACCGACCGTAGCATCCCCATAGGACGTGAGAGGAATAAAGAATCTTAGAGGAACACGCAAGGAAGATACTTACACTTGATAGAGGTGCAGGAGTGGCTCTGGTGGATTTGGCCGATTCCAACGCGGGACCGTCTTCCCTCGTCCTCGATTCGTACCGCCGCCAAATCCCACCTCTTTAGTCTTTCCTGGTCGCCAGTCGGTCCGTCTGGCGACTTCTGAGAGATGTGCAACACGTATGCTGTCGATGAACGAACAGGGACCGGGGCTGAGTAGCGGTCTGCAGACTTCTCGATTCGTTCCGCGTGTTCCTTTGCACTGGTTCTAGCCATGTGCTCCTTGAAAACTCCGACTCTTAAACGCTTCTCGACCTACCGCAGGGAGCGTTTTATAACATACAATAAGGCCAAGGGGTCAATGAGAGAACAGATTAGGAAGGAATCGACTTTCTAAGGAAGGAACAACACCAATGCTGACGATAATCGGTAGCCAAATCCAGGCAATAAGGGACCCTGCACCAACCTACGAGTCGGGCCTACTCTCCTCCTTCGGTCGTCCTCGATACCCACTGCGTTACGATCCGCTAAGCGACCAGACCCATCGACTGCGCCGTCCACCTCGTCACCTACAAGGAGACCAAGGGGTCACAGGGGATAATACAAGGTACATAGGATCCTTCTTGGAGGAACGAGACGCAGGGGTGGTATGCCGGATAGACATTGTTGGGGAGGTTCTGAAGTCTCTAGCTCCCGCGGATAATGCCGTAATCATCGACGTCTGACAACCGAAGGCGGCCTGGGTCAAAAAGAGACGTGGCTTACGTCAAAGGATTCACCGAGATCGCTTGTGCAAACCCCTATAGTGGAGAGCAAATGCGATTAGGACTCGAAACTGTGTCGGTTGGTAATGAAGACCCAAACAGAGAAGTGTGCACTCCGGTCCATATATTCTGACCCGTTGCAGGCCCAGTCTCGCACCGCTGGTCGTTGCCCTGCCAATCTTTTTCCTCCTCCGCCCAACGAGCGGTTACGCAGACTTTGACAAAACCCCTTCCCCTATTCCATCTCCTTGACGAATCGGCGGGCAGGAGAACCGCAAAACCGGCGAGTAGGACACGGATTCTTATAATTAACGTGCAGGAACTCTAGGGGAATTGGCATGATTCTAGGACATGGCGAGCCGGGATCCCAATAGAAAAATCCACGACACTCTTCGGCGCGACGTCCATCGATGAAGCTCCTCCGCAAGGATATCTAGCCGGACATCGATGGTAGTGGTGGAGGAACAGCAGCAATAGGAGGCCGGAAGAGTACAGACACTCATTGAGAGCGTGGATGCACAACCAGGATCCAAAGGTAGGATATTGCAGCGAGGGGGGAACCAAGAGACCGCGGAGGTACAAAGGGGTTGAAGGGCCTCGAAGCGGGCAGGGCTTAATAGCAACCCCGCGAACCATGCAGGACACATCGCATATCCAATGAGGGCCGCCAGCTTTGGTTAACGGTCTTTCCCCTAATCAAACGGCCGAATTTGCTGAACTTCCCCAGGACCCCTTTTACAAATTCCTTGCACCGGAGTGGAAGCGCGTAGGGTATATGACCGTATATATGGTCCCAGTAGGAAGGCGTCCGGTGCTGTCTCAGGTTCTTGCTTCAAAGCAAGCAAAGGTTCCTACACGGTAGGGTCTTATCTGCACAACAGGTGCGCATCTGAGGAGGCTGCGGGGCGCAGTGCAGACCTTGGACAAGGTAGAAGCGCCGGCGATCTGGTTGTGAGATTGCAGTCCGGGGTCCAAAGCCTCAGCAACGGACATGGGTCTCAAGAGTCGACTTTCCCGTTGCTCAAGCCGTTGCAGCCTTGACACCTAGGCTTCCGCAACTTTCCCGCTTACATCGATGGAGACAGGACCTATTTCCCATCGAGCTGCGACGTGTGCGTTTGACGAAAGAACCGGCTGAGCGATAACCCAACTATCAGCGGCAAGTTCGACGCCTCGTGTCCACGCTCTTCTCTTCCGCCGCCGATATCATTCGCACGTAAGCTGCATAGAGCTTCCCTCTGATGGCGAAATCGCTGAACGCTTATTCTGGTCATCGCTCGAGAGGTCAGCCGTGGATATATGATGTGCCTTCCAATATTCGGTCAGAATCTGCCATTCATATATTGCTCGCTGTAGAAGACGTTCACGGGATACGTCCTCACGGAAGGGCGACTCTTTCGGCGCCACTCGCCCCACGGCATATTGTTGTTTGACAGCATATTTGCTAGCGGCGATAAGCAGCCGCATACATAGGTGCCAGAGAGGCGCCGCAGAAGATGCGGTAGGTGTCCAAGGAGATGAAGCATGAGAGACGGCGCCGCATGAACGAGAAGCGGGCCTTGGGTGTGGGAAGGCTGCGACAACACCGACCAACGACATCGCTCAACGCTCTCCCGGCACGGTTGCCAGAGTGATGAAGAGGGTGCGGGCAGCTTTACGCCCGTTGCAGTCGATTTCGAAGGATGACAACCCGCTTAGAAATGAGCAAAGCTCCGAGGAACGATCACCGCACGGACACTAAACACCACGCCAAGCATCTCCGGCTTCCCTTTCAGGCAATCATACATGCGACAGCCCTGATAGCATTTGTCAGAAAAGCCGAGAGCTCTTTGTCAGGTCGTGATGAGCTCGGCGTCCAAGATATGAGGCTGGTGGGCACATAGGAGCGGATGGTGAATACAAAACCCGGTGAGGAGGAAGTGTAGAAAGCGGAACGACCCAACTGGAGAATCTCCAACGAGTTGGGGTTTTCCGAACCAGTAATCCCAAGCCCATCGCGGAAAGCCAGAGATTCGACCTTCAACCGTCAAGGTGGCAGCCAACATTGATCCCAACATGTTCACAACCCCTCTCCAGCTCACAGAGAGTATGCAACGCGATGTTTATGCCGCTACCGATCAGAAGAAGCTCGCCCATCTAGCCGCCGGAAATGTCGTGCTGGCCGCGGGAGCTGGAGGCGGTCTCGGTTTCGTACGTCTTCTCACGAGCACAAAGTCTTCGATTCCCCCCCTAACGTCTACACCAGGAGATAGCTTGAACATGGTCCGAAGCCGGCGCAAAAGGCGTCGTCCTCGTCGGTTGGGACGTGAAGAAGCGCCTTAAGCATATAGCCTCTGTACTTAGGAAATAAACGATTATTAGCGCTGGCAGTATTGCTAATAAGAGCGAAGTTATGGCCATCTTCGACCAAGCATTCGCAGATTTCAGCACCGTTGATGTAGTAATCAATGCAGCGGGCGTTATGAATGTGGATGGAATGATTGAGCAGATCGAGCCGGCGCAATGGTGGAATGACCATGTCAGTTTCCCTATTCTGCAATTTAAAGACATCGCGAGAGGAGCATAGATATGCCGACCGCGAGGACAGGAAGTCAACGTCAAAGGTACCTACAATCTCGCCCACCACTTCACCACCGCTACCAACGGAACCGGCACATTCATCAACCTTGTCAGCCTGGGCGCCTCTTTCCTCGCTCCAGATCTCTCGTCCTACAGCACTGCTAAACCCGCTGCTATCAAATTGGGCGAGGACCTGGATCTCGATAACCAACTTTCTCTCTGCCGTCATTTCGTTCATATTACCAGCACTCCGACGCTGATCCTGATTCTACTGTAGAAATGCCCAACCTCCGCACATTCTCCATCCATCCTGGCATCGACGAAGCCGCCGCCGGTCGCGGCGCTGTCATCGATCACATCGCCCCGTTCGCGAAGGGCAAGCAGCCCCTGCCCGCAGTGTTTACTATGTACTTGCAGAAGCAGGAGGTGGACTTCTTGCGTGGAGGATTTGTGAGCGAAAACTGGGATATCGAGGAGGGGAAGCCGGTGAAGCTCGGGTTTGTTGGAGCGAAGTTCAGGCCTGAGGGTCATCCATGGAAGTACTAGGGTGGTGCTGGTGCACTGAAGGAGCGGTAGATAGGGGTATAGGTTTTGGTAGTGGATCAGGTAGCCTGGACTGCTTGAAGGGGTAGTCCAAATTGTCGGGGGTTTTGACCAGTCTCGCTGCAGCGCATCTAGAATCCGCTGTCTCATCAACCAAACTGACCAAGGAGGCATCGACTCGCCCCGAGTGAAAAGGACCTCAAGCACTTTAGAAGTAGTGAACCCAAGTGCAAATTTTTGTGGGGTGGCGGAGCAGTGAAGCCAAAATCCTTGTAACACTCCCTCCCCGCTCTTGACCTTTGACCCTAACAACACCCACTAACTCGACGAGGCTGTTGCAGCGCTACCGTTTACCCTATTGTATTCTAACAATCTCACAATGTCGTTCCCACTCGATATCATCCCAGCGATGGATGAGCACGCGGCGCAGCTCAAGGCAGCCGAAGCGGAGCGCGTAGCTGCGGAGAAGCGCATTGCGGCCGAGCAGCTTAGGAGAATTCGCAGGTGGCAGGCTGGAATGGATCCGGGTATCATTATCTCTTCAAATGGCGAGCTCAGTGGCTGATGAAAGCTGTAGATGACCCAGCAGAGAAGCCTTTGCCGACGGAGGAGCCTCTTCCCCCGCTGCCGCTTCCCGGGGGAGCTAAGGCCAAGGAACCGAGCACGCCGAAGAAGGTGGCCACCAAAGTCAAGCGACTCCTGTCGCCGAGGAAGAAGAAGCCGTCTGTGGCGTGCAAGGAGAGCTGGACGGGCGAAAAGGGAAGCGAGGGTAGCTTGCGGATGTATAGTTTGGGAAAGCTTTCGTTCGAGAAGGAAGAGAAGAAGGAAGTGGACGATGATGGTGAAGAGATAACGGCTTTGCCCATGATGCCGAAAGGGGGAAGCCCGACGCTTGCCGCACCGATATGAAGGAAGGCGTTGAGATGGACGAGCCCAACACGGCCGACACCGGCACCTGCTGCATCATCTGGACCTCAGGTGGGGAATTGTGCTGTCATGGCAAAAGAAACTTGCACCGTGCTTGCGGGGTGATGTTGGAATAAGAGCAGAGGCGGCTGGGGACGCTCGGTTCAGACACTTGGGCAGGAGATTGCCGAGGGGACAAAGAGCGGATGGCACTAACGCCATCGGGCATCGGGTAGTCTCCGCCTCCTCGCACTCGACTACTCGACGGAAGAGACGCAGCTTACTGGCTGGCTGAAATCATTGAATTATCCTAGCATTCTTGGAAGCCATGCAACTATTCTACAGCATTCCTGCAGAGGCAGATGAAGGAGGAGCCACGGAGATGTCCAAGGCCACGACGCATGGCTTGGCACATTCCACGCACTGCACCCCTCCAACCATGGCCTGCACCATTATCTCCTCTCGCTGCACCCCTCAAATGTGCCTCTTACCCTGCAGCGCCGTTTGGCGCCATTGACGAATCAGCAGCGCCACTGGCAGCGCCGATAAGGCATCTGGAGCATCATCGTGCATGCCGACGGAAGCCGAGCACCCATCGCGCGAACCACCACACCCGCCACCAGTTGCTTCACCGTGATTCTGTGTATAAAGTCGGGGCTGCAACGTTTGTTCGCATGCACACTCGCCGTCCTGCGAATTTCACAATTGGAAGAGAGTGTGAGTGCTGGCGTCCTGCGTGGCGAGTCACAGCAGACCTTGGTACCTATCTATATAGCACCGACGCGCCCAACACGCACTGCTTGAAAGGAAGGCGTACCACCAACACACAACTGGAGCAATGCCACCACGGATCCGCCATCTGCAGCGCCTCGAAGGCCTGGCCGCCTCGCAGTTGGACCGCACGCTCACAGCAACACCTCGATTCGTCCACTCGAGCTCGCGGCGCCCTGTCTCGCTACCATCCACGTCACCAGTGCCCTCGCAACTCCTTTCCTCCACGTCTCCACAAAGTCCAACTCACTCAAAGGCAACACTCGCCCGTCTTCCAACAGCATCTGTTCTACGCTCCTATCTCATTACTCGCATGTCCTCGTCGCCCGCGCTGCTCACCCTCTGCTTCACCATCCTGCGGCGAATGCTCGATTCCAAGTCCTATCTCATGAGCATTGAGAAGAATCCACTGCTTTCAAGATTACTCAAGTCCACCTTCTACGCCCAGTTTTGTGCGGGTGAGAACAAGAATGAGGTTGTACGCAACACGAGCACGGCACGAGAACTGCTGGGATACGATGGCATCATCCTAGAGTATGCACTGGAAGTTCTGGGGGGAACGGCGCCCACAGCCGAGGAGACGGCCCGAGAGATCCAAGTCTGGAAAAAGGGCATGTTGCAGAGTGTCGACATGGCGAGAGAGGGTGACTTCATAGGATTGAAGTGAGCACTCCTACTCCCACACATGTCATGCCCTATACTAACGGACTCCACAGATGGTCTGGCCTTGGCCGCCACGCCCTGCACCTCCTGAAAACCCAACAAGACCCCACTCCAGAAATGTGGTCGGCCATAATCACCGCTTGCGACGCCGCGGCCACAAAGCACGTCGCCCTCCTCCCCGGTGCTGAAGAAGAAGCCACAAACCCCGGCCTCGAGAAATGGACTCTCCGACTCCAGAAGAAGTACAATACGCGCGGCCGAGCAATCCTGTACACAACCTATCAATGCTACTTGAAATCTATCCCCGGGAGACTGGCACAGCATCTCGAGACGGCGCAGAAAGAGGGATATATTGCGGGCGTGAAGCTCGTGCGCGGCGCATACCTAGCCTCGGAACCGCGAGAACTGGTCTGGGAGAACA
Source organism: Trematosphaeria pertusa (assembly GCF_010094035.1). Classification (NCBI taxonomy): domain Eukaryota; kingdom Fungi; phylum Ascomycota; class Dothideomycetes; order Pleosporales; family Trematosphaeriaceae; genus Trematosphaeria; species Trematosphaeria pertusa. Next base: position 1,703,037 of record NW_022987220.1, on the reverse strand, counting down.
AAGAGGGAACTGACGCATGCTACGATGCCTGTGCCGAAGCAGTCCTCAAGCGTGAATGGACCGACAAAGTCGCCCCTTCCATGCCAGGCATTCCTTTCCCGGAAGTCAACATCGTCCTGGCCACGCACAATATCGCCTCTGTCGAGAAAGCCAAGAAGATTCGCGCCGCCCAACTGCTTTCCTCGCCTCCCGAGTCACTTCCTCGGCTAGCCTATGCGCAACTCCAAGGCATGGCTGACGAAATTTCACAAGAGCTCGTGCAGAACCCGGGTAAACAGGCGGATATACAGGCTAAAGTGGTCAAGTGCATGACTTGGGGTACTACGACCGAGTGTTTGAATTTCTTGCTGAGAAGGGCGAGCGAGAATAAGGAGGCTGCGATGCGGACCGAGGATACGAGGAGGGCTATGGGTACGGAGCTTTGGAGGAGAATGAAGGGTGCATTTGGCCTTGCTTAGACCAAGGAGTAAGATAGAGTAAGGGATATGTAAGAAAGTTAGAGGGCAGTATCCGTCAGCATATGAAGCAAGGGCGCAAGGCGCTGGGTGTACATATGGAATTGGAAGGCTCAGCACTGGATGGATGGCTTGCTTCACAGGAGAGGCCTTCAGGGGAAGAGATGCGCTACGATTATGAAGTTACGCGTATGAGGTGACGAGGCTTGACGAGTAGAACGGCCACACCGCACTGTGTATTCCTTACTACTAATTAAACTTGCACAAATTTCATACAAGTTCCAAGTTGAAGAGACACCAATACCACGCTATGCTAATTCTAAGTGTATTCTATGCTACTGAATGGCCCTCTCGGCGCTTCTCGCCAACCTTCCCCAGTGCAGGCCCATTCGCAACAGCTCTCTTCTCACTCCCTACCGGCCTTCTTATCACCTTCTCCCTACTCCTCCTCCTCCTCCTCTTCTCTTTCACATCCCCCATGCACATACCCTTAGCCACACTTGCGAAAACCCCGCCTACGAGTGCCACTAGCACGATTAGATCCACCACATGCACAGCCCACCACCAATGCTGCACCCCGAGCTTACAAGTGTTGAACTCCATTTTCCATGCGCCCTTTTCGCCCAACGTAGAATCGAACCACGCGGATAGAAAGCCCGCTGAACCGCTGAACTCGCCCATCATGCTGCGGAGCGTGATTTCGCGCATGTGCGGGATGTGGTTTAGAGCGACGCAGGAGCCGTCTGAAGTGACTGCAAAAGGCGGATGTGGAAAGCGCACGGCTTGCCATTTCGGCCGCTGGGTTTCCGGCTGTTCTTCCTCTTGCGGCCCAGCCTCCTGGCCGGTTTGAGTTTCGTTTATGGATCGCTCTCCTGCCGCGTTCTCTGCTGTAGCCGGCGTAGAGGAGGCGTTGGAGCGGAAGTCCGATGGCGTATGTATATCCTCGAAATCGATGTTTTGCGGGCACTGGCTTGCAGCTCCCGGTTGCGTGATGTAGTGCAAGACGTCGCAGCCCTCATGATCATGCCCATTGATGATAATACCCCGGCGTCCGAAGCCCTGCCCTTCAGCCTCGTGGTTGCTGTTCAGACCGAAAATTCCCTCTAGTATGATTTTAGACGCGTAGTCCGACAGCATGTTTTGTTCCTTGACGCCCGAACCGCCTTCGAAGAAATCGAAGAAGGGTGCGTCGACGCAGATAGTGGCTTCCTTGTGGAAAGGGATATGTGTGAGCAGAATTGTAGCGTGGGTCTTGTCGGTTACGGGACGAGATGTCGTGATGATGTGGTTCATGAAGTCGTAGGTTTCGCGTTGGAGGGATTCGACGAAAGCGGGTGTGTCGAGGTTCATCGAATTGAGGACGACGAGGCGGAGGGCTGGGACTTGTAAAGATAGCTCGGCCATCGATTGAGTTGCTTCAGATACATCGAGAGGACCGGTGGGACGTAGGTAATCCGGCAGCGTAAAGACAATGTCCCAGTTGACCTTACCAAAGGCCTTTTCGAACCTCTTGATCCTGCCCTCATCTATATCTCCAGCGTATCCGATATCATGATTGCCTGCAATGTTGATCACCCTGTTCTCCCAGCTACTGTCTGCGCCCAGAACCTCGAGCGTGCCACCCCACTTCTTCTCCCCCTGCGTCGCATTTCCCAGCATGACGGCGTCCGGGACGCGCTCCATGCCACTAAACACCCTCTTCCAATACCGCTCGGCTCTCCTCTCAAACTCTTCATCCGAGATCCACTGGCTGCCCAGCAAATCGCCCAGGACCGCAACATGGCTCGGCGCCGTGCTCCTCCTCAACGTCCTCACAATGTGCGCAAGATACCAATCATTGCCCCACAGATCGATCCTCTTTCTCCATCCCTCGGCCCACTTCAGAAAATCCCTCGGCACGGGTATCACGCCCTGCTTTGCGAGATACCACGCCCGGCGCCATGATCCGGCATTGCGCACATCATTGGCGAGGTATTGGAGGGAGGGGAAGACGGCAGCGCCAGGTTTCGGGAGCGACGAGTCGCCTTCGAGCTGCGGGTCACCGAGTGCGAGGAGTCTGAAGGGCGCGATCGAATTCGGGGGTTGGGGGAAGCCGCAGCTGTCGTCGAACAGCGGGTAGAAGTACAGCCATGTCGTTCCGACGAGGGCTACCGGGGCCGAGAGTAGGGCGACGCAGAACAGGAGGCGCGAGAGCTGCATTGAAGCATTCTCAAAAGGTACCGAGGTAAGGAAAGGAGCGAAAGAAAGGAAAGAGGAAGTGGTGTGCCCCGAAATGTAAGCGCACGGAGGGAGACGTTCGGACGTGCACGATCCTGATTTAGGGGCTGACCAATCATTTGCCCGCATTTGCGGAGAACAAGAACTCCGCTCCGAATGCAATTACTGTGACAGTGTGGGCATGAACAGACATCATCGTTCTTAAAGCTCCGTATTGAATACAAGCACCACGCCTAGGCACCATCTTTTGATTCCCGACGCCATTCGCAGAGAACGTGACAGAAATACAGCCCCCCTGATTGCTTCCCCAATTCTACGTTAACCAAGCAAGTCACCCAATGCTCCGCCAGGTTTCGCTCCACCCTGAGGCTGGGCTGCCGGCGTACTGGAGCCAGACGCGGGCGCACCCCACAGCCCCTGACTCGTCTTCTGCTTAGCCATATCCGCCATTGTGACCTTCTGTGTAGGCGTGGCCGACTTCTTCGGGGCGGAACCGGCAAGAAGGGAGGCAAATGCATCGCCGCCAGCTTTCTTAGGAGCTACTGATCCCATCTTGTTTCCCCCAATCCAAGGAGACATGAGAGCTGGCGTCGAACCAGTGGAAGGGGCATTGGAGGCCAGAGGAACGGAGGTGAAGTAGTTGGCCCCCGTGGCTTCGTAGCCTGCAGGCCTGTAAGGCTGTGCAATACTCGAAGAAGCGGAAGCCGGGGTGGCGATAGCTGGAGAAGCACCTTTGTTCGCCGCAGGGGGAGGAGAGGCAGTCGAGAAGATATCATTGAAGTTGTTGTTCTGTGTGGCAGACTGCGGCTGAGGCGCTGCAAACTGAGTCGTAGATCCTACCGTCGATGTAGATGCGGGCGGTGCAATGAATGCCGACGCTGCTGGCTTTACTACTGGTGCGGTTGGGGCTGAGGGTGCAGCAGACTGGAAGTCATCGAAATCGTCATCGTCTCCAAAATCGTTTCCTGTGGGAGCGGCAGGCTGCTTCCCGGCAGAGGTAGAGGCGGGCGCCGGCTCATCGTCCCATGCGAGCAAATCGGCCACAGGTTCCGGTGCCTTTGCTTTTGGTTCCTCCTTCTTGACTTCCCTCCTGACTTGGCCTGATGACGCCGAAGTCGTCTGGTTCCGCCGTGGTGGAGGCGCAGTCTCTCCCTCGTCGTACTCGTCGTACTCTTCAAAACGATCCCGACGAGCTTGGGAGTCAGAGAAGCCAGAGTCCTGTCCTCCAAAGCCGCCTCCATCGCCGTATACGCCTCCGCTGTAGCTGCCAAAGTTTGCCGACTCGCTTCCGAACCCCCCGTATCTGCTGCTGCTCCCGCTGCCGGAGAAGCCGCCGCCCATGCCGCCCTCGACGCCCCCAAACTTATTCCGGTTGGCTCGTGCCTTCTTGCGCTCTGATCGGATCCGGTCAACATCGCTGAGAAGCTCCGCAAGCTCCTTGGCACGGTTCCGCACGTTTATGCCCTGATCCTTGCCGTTCTGGTCGATGAAGTGGAACTGGCGCAGCATCTTGAGGAGCGAGACGTGTGCGCGCGCATCATCGATGACCCGCTCGGAGCCGTTCTTGATGAGAAACTCGAGTAACTGGAGGGCCTGCGAGGGTTAGCATGCCTATGGGGAAATTCCAGGTGTGCGTACCTTGTATATCTGCCGCCATTCCTCGGCCGCCTTCTCGGTAAAGCGTTTATAGATCATGGGCATGATCTCATTCAGTAGTTGGCTGTCATGGTCAGCGCGGCCCGCGGCATCAAGGAGAATGTACCCACTAGTTGAAGGTGCCGTTTGCGATTTCCTGCATCAGCGTCGACGAAGCACCTGCTCCTCTCAGTAGCCGTATATGCACCGTAGCAGAGTTACCCACCCCAGGGCTCGTTGTTCGTCGCCTCCCGCACCTTCGCCTCCATCTCGGTGTAGTTCATCACCGCTGCCCTGGAGCATTAGCATTCGCCGGGCAGCTGTCCTTGCTGTGCGTACCATTCTGGACTTTGCGGACCCCAGCTTTGAGGTCGTAGAGCGTGAGGTTGCTCACTTGGTCTTTCAGGCTTGAGAAATCCATGGTGGCGGGCGGGTGGGCGTTGCGGTGGGAGCGTCGAGGGAGAGGTTGAAGTGGCAGCTTATTATTGAGCGGTCGACTGCCAGCCAATTCCGACAGAGAGGGCTGCGCGCTGCACGTGGACGGCCAATCGAGCTTGCGAGAAGAGTTATAGAAGAGGCCTCCTTCACTGGCGACCTGTCACTTGGGTGTTCGCGCTCAAGGACGTGTGCCGATGCAGTATACGAGGAGCCACGGGGAAGCCGCGACCGGGGAATCACGTGACCGCTTGGCTTGGCGGAAGGAACAGTGCCGAATGATCAATCCCTCCAGGGCTCGTTACAAAGGTAGCAGTACGGTATTGTAGAGGCTTCCCCCATAATGCCACGAGCGAACACTCCTCTTCTTGGCCTGGTTGCGTCGTTCGCCAGAGCACACCTGGGCTTGGAAACGAAACGCTCAGACCCCGCGCTATCCCGGCCGCATCCACAGAGGGCGAGCTCTGCAAATTTCACGTCTCACCTCACCTCCTGCATCAGTTCCATCGCCTCCGTCTGCCGGACGACGCCGCTGTGTATCGTATATTGTATCATAACCGTCCGATTCGCATATTGTATTGCATAGCTGCCCAATTGCCCCCGCCCCGTCTTTCTCGTGCCCATTTGAAGCTCTCTGCGCGTCCAGTCTGCCGGTTGTACATTAGCACTCCGGGTTTCCTGGTGTCTGGCCGGTAAGAGCACCAAATTTGCCCCCGGCAGCGGCAGCAGCAGCAGCAGCAGCAGCCGGCCTCGGGATGCTCGCTGCAGCTGCGCGCATCGCGATGCAATGCTCAGGTCGCATTCACCGCCAAGCCGCCATCTCGTCTGACGGCATGGGCAACCTGTGTCCGCGCTCGCCCCCGGCGCTAACACTTCACAGCCACTCACAGGCGCCTACAAAGGTACCCCGCCATGCCCCACCTCAGGTCTTCTACTCTCCTGCTCGCCTCCGTCCGCTCTTCTGCAACCACCACACTCCGCGCACCCCTCAACAAGCGATTCTTTACTCCCTCAGCAGCAAACATGGTCGTCAAGACGTACTTCGACTGCACCTGGACCGGCCCCGAGGTCCAGGTCGACTCCAAGGGCAACATCACCAACACCGGCGCCGTCAAGGGTAAGTTGTCATTGACCCCTCTATGCCTCTGCCATCGCCATGCGCGCGGTTCCATCAAGCCTGCATCCGCTGCGGGCTCATCGATCGATTGCTAACACGTCCTCACTCCCTCCAGAGCAATCCGGCCGCATCAACTTCGAGCTCTTCGACGACGTGGTGCCCAAGACGGCCGAGAACTTCCGCGCCCTCTGCACGGGCGAGAAGGGCTTCGGCTACCAGGGCTCCAAGTTCCACCGCGTCATCCCCCAGTTCATGCTCCAGGGCGGTGACTTCACCCGCGGCAATGTGAGTACCTCGCTGCCCCTCGCCGCGACCCACACACGGGCCGGGCGACAGCTGACCATAGACAGGGCACGGGCGGCAAGTCCATCTACGGCGAGAAGTTCGGCGACGAGAACTTCAAGTTGAAGCACAACAAGCCCTTCCTGCTCTCCATGGCCAACGCCGGCCCGAACACGTAAGCTGCTCGAGGAGCCGCGCTGGTGACGCTTGCTAACACAACGCAGCAACGGCTCCCAGTTCTTCATCACCACCGTCGTCACCTCGTGGCTCGACGGCAAGCACGTCGTCTTCGGCCAGGTGCCTGACGGCGACACCGAGTCGGTCCGCGTCATCAAGGCCATCGAGGCTTGCGGCACCAACTCGGGCACCATCAAGTACCAGCAGCCGCCCGTCATCGCGGCCTGCGGCCAGCAGTAGATGCACGACTTGTAACGGATAAGGGCACGGCAAGGGCACGGCAAGGGCACGGTCTTCTGCGTGCAATCAGCGGGCCCGTGCGGTCAGCTGGTTGTCACAAAAGTTTGGGCACTCGGATCAGTAGCTTCAATGACAGTCTGAGTTACCGACGATAATGCGCATGCTCCATTCTACAGCTTCCATCGTGATGATTGCGCCCAAGGGCCATTGGCATGGCCGCTCGCATCGCACGACCACGGCCGCAAAATTTTGCGTCGCAAGGAGGGGCAAGCACCTTCACCCCACCTCAGCCCAACATTCATTAACCCCGCACTATCCGAAAACGTCATGCTGGCTGCGTCATCGCCGACCTTGCCCGCCCACTGCACGCTTCGGTCCGCGTCTCATGTGCTTTGAGTAATGGCGTGCTTCTAGCGCGCTCCAGCAACCTTGGAATCGAGCGTGCAAATTCAGCCAGTCGGCGTAGGGCGTGCATGTCAACATGCGTCAACAGTACACTCCTACCCCGTTGCTACCCTTTGTAGGAGCCGTCGAGTCGCTCCTGCCACAGCCGAAATGCCTCCCCCCAAACCCCTCGCCGCAGCAACGTCAGCCATCCACGCCGACGACCGCATAAACGTCCTGACCGACGTCGCGCCCGCCATCCACACCTCGACCACTTTCCGCTACCCCGGCAATGCCGCCGACCTGCAACCTGTCCCCTCAGACGCCGAGTTCGTCGACCTCCAGACACCGCTCGTGTATTCCCGCCTCGCCTCTTCCAATATCAACCGCCTGGAAACAATCCTTGCTCCACTATTGTATCCCGCCGCTGAAGAGGGGGAACTGGAAGAGCTGAGCAATCATGTCGTCAGCTACAGTAGTGGCTTGAGCGCTTTTCACGCGCTGCTGGTTAATGAGGTGCCAAAGGTCATTGCGATATCGGGGGGTTATCATGGTTGCCATGGGGTTATCGGGTTGCATACTAAAATGCACGGTATGAAAACGGTGGGCTTGCACGCGGACGATGCAGCATGGGATGCGGCGGGTCTTGGAAATGGCGATATCGTGCACCTCGAGACACCGCTCAATCCCACAGGCGAAGCCTATGACATCGCCAAGTATGCGGAGAGAGCGCATAAGAGAGGTGCCTTACTAAGCGTCGATGCCACATTTGGGCCGCCAGGCCTTCAGGACCCCTTCGCATGGGGTGCAGACGTCGTAATGCATAGTGGAACGAAGTACATTGGGGGTCATAGCGATATGCTGTGCGGCATCCTGGCTACGAACAAGGGCGAGGAGGGGCTGAAGAGGGCCAAGGTCCTGAGGGCGGAGAGGATTTTCCTGGGCAGTGTGTTGGGGAGTCTGGAGGGCTGGTTGGGTGTGCGCAGTCTACGCACGCTGGATCTGCGTGTCCGACGACAATCTTCTAACGCGACAAATCTTGTGGCTTGGCTCAACGACGCCCTCAACGACAAAGGAAATGACGCAGAGATCGTGCGGAAAGTGCTATCTAAGGTCACCCACGCGAGTCTGCAAGAGAAAGACATGGACTGGTTGAAGCAGCAAATGCCCTCCGGCTTCGGCCCTGTCTTCGCCTTCTACACGCACACTTCCCGGCAAGCCCGGCAACTCCCATCCTTGTTGCGGCTCTTCCACCACGCAACAAGTTTGGGTGGTGTGGAGAGCTTGATTGAGTGGCGCAGGATGTCGGATTCGGATGTCGACGAGAGGCTGCTGAGAGTGAGCGTTGGCGTTGAGAGTTGGGAGGATCTTAGGGACGACCTGCTACAAGCGTTCGGGAAGCTGGCGCATGGGGCGAGTGAGGTGGGGAGTGGTGATGGGGTTACGATGGAGGTGCAGGTTGGTGGGGATGCTGCACAGTCTAGGGCCGTTGCTGATGGTGCTATATAGGACTGTGGTTCTGAAGGAGGTCTGGTAAGATATCCACGACAAGTAGCTTGCGCAACATCTCATCCTCTCGTTCGCAGTCGGGCCTGATCTCATTCCTAATGCCAAACCATTTGCCTAATGCCAGACAGCTAGCTACCTTCTTGCGCTGGCAAGCTGGCCCGATGCTCGAGACTTGCTCACTTTTCGCGCCTCCCTTGCCGATGGCGTTGATGTCACGGAAACACTAAATACCACGACTACCCTACAACCACGAGCCCTCCAGTCATACTAGAATGACAGACTTTTTCTCGCCAAATCTCATCTTCTTTCCGCGGCACCGAACTCGAGCACGGGCAGTTCCTATCCGTCTACTGGTTTCCTCCAAGACGAGGCACTCGACGAAGGCCTTCGACTTCTTGAATGGATGCCACCCAAACACACTCTCAACCCACTTAGGCCTCTTGGACCAGGAGGGTGTCCAAGACAGGACTGCTGGCAATAGGTATGTCTTGTCTTTCACCTGCCCCAAATCCAGGTGGATGTCGGCGTAGAAAGGATCTACGCCGTTCGCCATTTCGCTCACTTGACCTCGAATCAAAATTTCGCCATATCTCAGCGACGAGACATACTCCTGGCCTTCCCAGGTGATATCAATGCCCAACACGGCAGCAATGCTGTGCATGTTCTTCTTGCTGTCCATGATTACATGCTCGTTAGATATCGAGCCCATGGAAAATGGGAAGGAAAACCAAGACCATGAGGGCGCCAAAGTCTCGCGACCGGCCTCATCTTTAGACAGAGAATCGGTCTCATCCACCCACTTCGGCTTCTCTCTTACGGACCAAAGCAAATGGCGGAGCAAATCCGTGCGCCAAAGTCCCAGAACCGGTTCATCGCCTGTGGTCATCTCGAAGAGCCAAATTAGCCCAAGGATTGCCGCAAATTTGTCCGACTGAGTACGCCTCCACCCTTTTCCACCAGAAACTCGTCGAGTACGATTTCCCGACGCTCTGCAGTCCGTACAGCGGTTCAAGAGTCCGGTCCGCAACTGGCACCTCCGCGCTTTGTTGACGGTTCTTTTTTGCGCGAAGACGTCCATCCTCCGAATCTATAAGACTGCCAGAATTAATTAATTAATTTATATCGTTTTATCTCTCTATATAGGGGCTTGCAGAGCTCTATCTTAGGGGGATACCCCTATTTTAGGGGGAAGGAGAACTGTAGTGAGTGCTGATATATGGCGGCCATTTTGGATAACTCTCGTTTCCAATACTCGGAATCATCCTGAACGATACAGACAGAGTCTATTCACGCATATCTGATGCCCAGGGCACGGGCAATATCCACGGCGTCGCTGAAAGTCCTCGGCAGGCTGTTGTATGCAATGGACGACATATAGACCCCCTAGTTTCGCCTGAGTGGTCTTGCACTCCCCAACAATGACTGAGAGTCAGATACTCCAGCTTCTCCAGAGGATCAGACAATCGCACAAGGGCGAAGCTCCTTCCCTCCAAGATTGGAAACGTCAAGAACCCTAGTCGCGGTTTGGTTCTGCCCAGAATGGCTGCCTACAAGCCCGATGGTTATTTTCGCAATCTTTAAGCCATTCGACGACGGTCGAAACTCTCGAAAAGAAGGTGACGGGGCTTTTGCTTTCCTAATACAGTCGCCAAAAGCCCGGATCTAAATCAAATTAGCTTTACAATTGCCATCAGAGAAGCCCGCGGAAGTACAAGGTACCACTACACCTACACGAATTAGAGCATAGCCTCCAGCGACGTTTTAGACCTCCAAGACTCCACCCAATGTGCACGACTGCGCCTGCTGTTTGTGATGGAATGCCGAGGTTTTTGACACCCTGGCCGTTGACCTCCCCTTTGATCTCAACGTCGACGTGACGATGTTCCCCTTCTGAAGCTTTCTCTTTTAACTCGCCAATTTCATCTTTGTCGAATGTGTCCAGTATAAGCCGGCACAGGGGACACGACTCTGCAGAGCGGAGGAAGGCATCAAAGGTTTCGTGAGGCGGGCTAACGCCGTTACGGATGAACGCTCCATCCCAAGGTGTTATGAGGACAAGAACAACTCAGCGGCGTAAGTGCGTGCCATTCGCCCATATCGATGGGATCCCACCTGCAAACGTGTGTTATCGCAGCCTTTAATCCGTAGTACACCTAAGCATGAACGTCTTTATCAATGGTCCTACTCAGGGTACAGCCTAGAGGCAGGGAACAGTCGCTCGAAAGAGAAAGAGAAATGTAAGTTTGCGCTCAGCCTCGATGGTTCAGCTGCTTATGACTAATTTGAGGGCCGAAACGACCTTCCTCCCCCGATCACACCAACACGAATTCGTCGGTTGAGCCCACCCAATCCCTCTGTCTCAAATACTTCGCCGTCCATGATCCCGTGGATGCATGCATATCCAAACGATCTAAACTCGTTATCAGGCGGCGCATTCCCTTCCGCAGCGGGTCTCATAACGTATGGCACCGAGCCGCCAGCCAGGACCACGACAACATCACCAGCGAGACAATCTGTCGGCAGTAACTCGATAAAACCGCGTTCTGCCTTGGAGACTCAGCGGGCAACTGCCATTACTCTGTATGATGTCGAGGTTTGTGCAAGCACCGACATATCTTCTAGAGGCCCCCCGAACATCTACAGCTCTCATTCGGTCCTCTCACTTCTCGAAAGTTGCACCGTAGAAGAGAGATAACGTCCTCTGGTGCTAACCGACAAGGTTGTCCCACCGATTTTGTTCATCTAATTTCCCGAGGTCAGATTTGGTCCCAGGCTACCGCAGTCACCCAAACGGCTGATTATACTTCTGACCGTTACCGACATACGAACCCGTGGTACGGTTCGCCTTGGAGAGGCCCACAATTACAAGAGCGTCTTATTTAGTACTAATATTACCATGAAAGTACTGAACTGAAGATGTCCTCGGCCGTCTTGATATAGTCTGGCATAACGAACCCTACAAATTTTCCAGCCAGCCCTAGCATCCCGTACACCTTGTCGCGCCTTTGCTACGAGCTGGATTGGGAGGTCCTGGGGAAGATGGGGGAGTGTAAGCGCATGAAGTGAGTTTATGAGAAGGCGCAGGATGAGCCAACCCTTGACAGTAAGCCTTTTGCTGGGAAATATGGCGAGTGAGAGGTGGTTGACTGAAACACCACAATCCATTACTAGACCAGGGACTCCAGCAAAGTAGATAAACTGTAGATGAAGCCGCGGATCTAAATAGATACTTAAAACAGTATTCTCGCGGACTA